>NC_087165.1:18531011-18606011 GCF_035594125.1 Scylla paramamosain
AATAAGAATAAGAATAAGAATAAGATGGACATACCAAAATGACACTAGAAAATTAAACATCATGCTAGCCCGTAACTTCGTTTACCTTCCGCAAACTAAAAAGGCAACACTAAACTAATAACTCAAAACGAAGCTATTACAGCAGTTTCTGAAGATAACATGAAAACAAAGTACCGAGGTGACTTAAGGATTGAGCGTTCAGCGTGGATTGCGTTGATTGTCACTTATTTATTCATCTATTTGTGTTTTGTTGAAAGAAAAATACATGTGTGTCCCGCGTGCCTGCATTGTCTCCTGGACTGTGAACTGACATTATGATTCTTTAGAGAATTACAAATTGACAATGGAATCCCGAAGAGCTGCAGTGGTACTGTTGGTAGAGGGACTGTAATGACTGGGAAAAGATCCCTGCAGAACTTTTACGATATTTGTATGGTTATCAGAACTTACCTTTCGCATAATTTGTAAGAAATAAATTAATAAAATAAATGAGACAGTAATGATAATAATAATAATAATAATAATAATAATAATAATAATAATAATAGGTATAATAGGTATAGGTAGGTACGTGTAGGTACATTATTACGTACATTATTCATTTGGACTTCTGAATCTAATTAAACTTGCTTCTTATGTCTTATGTTCAAATACTCCAGTTCCTTTGATAAGATCAGCACTACTTTGCATTTAATTCTGCAGCTTTCACTCATCTCACATTCCTGCTTGACTTTGATATCTTGCTGAAAATAAGGAGATATCCTTTCTTTTTTTCCCCCCCTTTGAGTATCCAAGCCTATGTTTCCTCGTTGCAATCTTTAAGGATAAAAAAGTGCGGTCTAATTATGCATTTTATTTTACAAGTTCTCCATTCCTGGAACATTAATTTTCCTTGTTAGATGATTAGTTATAGTTGTTTTGGGATTTGGAGACAAATCCCAAAATGCATGCTAGTGTCTGATTTATTTTACGATACCCCTAACGTCCAACTCGCGTGGTGCTTGCTTGTTCCTTGTCATTTTCTGTCTCATTTATCAGTCCTACTAGAAAAATTCGAGGCATTATTCTTAAGCTGTCCGAAATAAATCCTTCCTGCTCTTATTCTACATCTTAATCATAAATCTATTATCAGAAGCTGGTACATGAGACTTAAATGTCGATTTCATGTTTCTTATCATCTTACTCAGACTCTCAATACTACCTTGTTGCATTACTAAACGGGAATTACAACCTACGCTATTGAACCAGGAGAGGAAAAACAAAAAATTATCCATAACACCTGCCGCCTGTGTTGGTTGGGTTAATTGGTTCCCGTAGAATTCTGTGCGCTTTATTTGCATGGAGTTGGAATGTGCGTGTATGTGGCAGCGTGATACAATTAACTGGCGCTCACTCGTGCTTGGTTGGAGTATCACTTTCCTCTCTCTTTCCGCTCTCCCGTTAGCAGGAGAAGCCTTCGTTCATGAATAGTGCTCTCTACGTAATAGGTATCATGTATTTTTAACTTCAGAATACCTATCTTTCACTTTAGTACTCGTGTCTTTATTTATTCATTCAAGACTTGGAGAAACAGACAAAAGTAGAGTAGGTATTTTACAGTTTAATCACCACTTAACACGGCAGATGGATGATACGTACAAAATAGAACAGTGAGCAGGTGGAGGAAGAGGGTGGATGAACGAAAGGGTATAATGAATTCTTAATGTAGTACGTAGAGATGTCAGGAATTGTGTGTGTGTGTGTGTGTGTGTGGTGTGTTTGATAAGACTGGTAAAGAGCAACTGTTGTATTTTTTGGCTAAGGACCGAAACAGGCTGGCTACCAAACAGCAGATTTATTGGTAGTGATGGCATAACAACAGCGATTATAGACATATGTATAATCTATCTGATGAGTATGGAAAGTTAGTGGCAAAACCCCATGGCCAGTCTCGGTCGCTCGTCTGCCTCATGCTTGCACTCCTGACACGACGACACCTCAGGTAAGTTCACACAGCCAGTCTCATGAATCATGACAGCTCGGAGCCTCGTTTGTGGAAAAGTGAGCCACTGGTGAGGAAGTGATGAATGACTACTTGCGGTAGTCTCCCAAGTGTGATTAAAGGAAATGGCCATGACAGCCGAAATCGATACAAAACATTATGTTTAACTGCTATGAACCAAAACAAATGGAAATCATTCAGGAAGTCTTATTCGCCATCACCCATGGAAGTAAGGCAAGGCAAAGGTAAAGCCCCGAGTATTTTTTATTATTTTTTTTTTTCACACACAAGAAAGTGATCCCAAAAAGTTCCCTGCTATAGGGTCGACAGCCCAATCACCTCTTTTTGCAATCGAGTGTTTTGTGTACTTTTTTATCTTTTATCCAATTCCTTTCTTGATAGCTGTCGGCTACCCTTGCTTGTGCGTACAAGCATGGAAGATATGCTTCTATGTGCGTGTGAATGTCTTGCTAAACCTACAAATAACATACTATTGCTCCTTCTATTCTTAAACTGACACTTTGGGGCTTTCATAGTCCGCCGCACTGTTGTTTTACTTCCTGTTTCTCTTTTTCCGCTACTCCCATTGTTGTTGCTCCTCTGAACTTGGCTCACTGGCTTTCTTCCGCCCTCCCTTGGCCCTACTGCAAAAAAAAAAAAAAAAAAAAAACGTTTTTCATAACTCTGCTGCAATTTTTGAGGAATACTTTTTCCTTTCTCCCTCATCCTCGTATTGTTTTGCAGCTCTTGGCCGATCTTCGTTTGTCTGAAAAACGCCATTATTCTTTCTGAAGTTATACGAACTGCGTGTGTGCAGTATACATCTGTGTATTTACTTCCCGCGTATTTCGTTTTATGACGACAGTATTCATCTTCATTCTCAGTCAGATATATTTTTGCCAAGTTCCTTTGGGAACACTGGTTGCAACACGTAAAGTCTGAGGGAAGAAATGCCTTCACTTTGTACTTTTTAATAGTAGATTTGTGCAGAAGAAACACAGGAATGCTGTATTTTTCTCGAGGAAAGTGTGTGTTCCGAATTTTGGTATTAACTGCTCGAAGGACGTGAGGGGTGGGAAGACGCAGCCGACAGCACGAAATATGTTCTCGCAAGGCAGACTCGACACATATTGGCTGGAAAGGCTGCTTCTTGCTATATTCTTGTCTGTTTGGGTACTTTCCAAGTTTATACAAGTGGCATTTGTACACATTTTTTTCAATGACGGCTGTCAATTTAACGGTGTTTTTGAGCATTCTCGTAATGTACCTGGCGTCGCTCCGGAGGCCAATCACATCATTTCTCCTTTGTGAAGAGAAGAAAAGCAGTTTGTGTGTGTGTGTGTGTGTGGTGTGTGTTTCTTCACTCCTTTCTTTCTCGTGCCTTCCTTTAGTGTCAGCAATTCCCTTTCACTGATTTAGTAGTTTAATTTTGTGACAAACTGATTAAGGATATACCTGAAGCTGTACTCTGTACATATATCAAGACCTTTGAAGCAAACAGTATTGAACTTTAAGTAAGAGCAAACTCAGCCTCCTAGGTGACGTACGTTATGAAGCTCCGCGTGTTCATTCGTGATGTGAGAACATGAAGTGGAAGGTTTTATCACATCATGGTTGTTTGGTCATAACAGCTGAGCGTGTCATTTGGCGCAGTGTTGTGAAGCGTTGCTCAACGCTAATACTCATGTGCAGAAGATAAAAAGCCCATTATTCAGGTAATTTACGTTCCCTGTCTTGTGATGCAGATGTGAGATATGAACAGTGAACAGTCACGTGAGGAAAATATTCATACCTGCAGGTGTAAGAACATTTCTTCCAACAGATAAAATTAATACAGAGGACTTTATCACCTATGGAATCTCTTACTACACAACTAAGTGCATCTATAAGGGGAAAATATTAGAGTTGAAAGTAAATGATAAATAGTAAACAAATTACTGTCGTGTCTTTGCAGAAATGAGTCGTGCACAATAATACACAGAAGCCACAGCCACTCATTTGGTCAGGTTGACGTACACTAGTAGACTGTGACACGAGCTACACACTAATATCGGAAAGAAAACTGGCCACAATGTTGTGTAAGTGGAACATAGGATATTAGAAATTCAAAGTCAAGCAGGGACGGAACGCTTTCTGGGATCATAAACTTGATTCCAGTCCGCTGTTTCGTGACGATGACATGATGATAATCGAGGAGCTGGGTAGTAAAGTGAAACCGTGTGTTATAGAGTTGGTGATGTTGAAAAGCTGCAGTTAATATAAAATGGACGTATGCATTTAAAACTGAAGAATTATTTAATGTTGAAAACAAAGAGTCGCAGGATGAATCGTAATCAAATACTCATACAAAATGTGAGTCTTATCCATTACGTACCAGCTTCTTACTTTTATGATGTAATAAACAAATGCATAAATAAATATATTGTATACGAGTAACGGAAAGGGAGGACGATAAAAGAAAAACTTTGTGGTAATGCTCCTAATCAGTTATCATAAAGAAATTAGACTATACCGCCCTTTTTAAATGTAGAACGAACCTGACGGCACAGGAAGGGAGGGGGGAAGGATCCAATATATATTGTAAGATTTCAAAGATGACTACCAAGAAACCGCCAGTTAAAAAAGTTACACTGACTCCGAAAAAATGGAGGGGAGGAATAGGTTTGAGTGCCTTTGGAAGAAAAATTAAAACTAATAAAAAATGTAGTGAAGATATTTTATTCTTCCCCAGAACAAACAAACAACAACAGCAGCAACTACCACATACACACACACACATACACACACACACACACACACACATACACACACACACACACACACACACACACACACACACACACACACACACACAAAGTAATTCTGTTAGTTTCCGTTTATGACTTTGAAACTTGTCGTTTTAAGTAAGTTCTAGATAACATAAACATGCTAAAAGAGAGAGAGAGAGAGAGAGAGAGAGAGAGAGAGAGAGAGAGAGAGAGAGAGAGAGAGAGAGAGAGAGAGAGAGAGAGAGAGAGAGAGAGAGAGAGAGAATGTGACAGTAATGAAGGGTTCAGTAAGAGGAGACCAAAACGAGCTTGTTGCATTCATAATCAAATGGACCATGCTTTGGCCGACATTACGAGGAATTACTGTGTGAAGACAACTCATGCCATGCACAAAACAAAACACTGGACAGGAATTGATAAAGAAAAAAAAAAAGATGAAAGAAATCACAATTCTGCGGAGTCTTGACAGTGGTAGTTCGGGTTGGTGGTGGTGCTTGTGGTGGTGGTGGTGTAGATATTGAAATTACTGTAAAAACTATATCCGGTTTTAAAACAAGTACGTTAAATAGTTCTCTCTCTCTCTCTCTCTCTCTCTCTCTCTCTCTCTCTCTCTCTCTCTCTCTCTCTCTCTCTCTCTCTCTCTCTCTCTCTGTGTGTGTGTGTGTGTGTGTGTGTGTGTGTGTGTGTGTTTCTGCTTTCAACTTTAAAAGTTTACTTTAGTGAGACTAGTATTATAACTTAATGACCCTTCTCGAATGTAGTGGCCCTATTCCGAGATTTCGATGCATTTTCAGGGCCATTTCATGCCCAACTAACCTAACGGCAATTTAAAAGATATGCTAATTGATTTTGCAGGATGTTCAAATTATTACCTTAGCTGCTTACGAACAAAGCTGGAGGGTTATTATTATATCTAAACCTCAGTTCCTTTCTTTGTCCATTTGACGCAGCCTTTCCTGAATAACGTACTCGCTAATTTGTTAACAATAAGGGAATTACTCTTCTCTGTACCCTTCATTTAAACACTTCGCCTTCCGAAAGAACGTTAATTGGAAATTTTAGCTTCAAGGACATGCATTGTTTAATTCTCTCTCTCTCTCTCTCTCTCTCTCTCTCTCTCTCTCTCTCTCTCTCTCTCTCTCTCTCTCTCTCTCTCACATCGATGTGCTACGGAAGGTGTCTCGTGAAACTCAGACCACACAACGCATCATAACAGCCTGCAATCAAATTATCGACGCTCCTTCAATTATGCGCCTCAGTAGTGCAGTGGCTATCGCGTCTGGTTACGAATTTACGTTTCCTCGTTCGAATCTGCACTGGGGCAGTCAACACATGGCTCATCCAGCTGTTCATCCCTCAAACGCAGCTGTAGCCTATGATTCCAAGTTTTACATTACTATTCTTCGACTGACCATTTCCACTCGATTATTGCTGTTTTTTTTTTTTTATTATAATATTTCACTGTTAATGTTCTTCAAACTTGCTCATCTTGTTGTTCTGTTGGACAATTCACTGTCTCTTTCCTTGACGTATGCCTTCCTTCATCATTCTAACCTTTACGTTCTGTAGCAGTTTCTGCCATTTGCTTTTACATTTCTTATATCCCCTCCAGGAAGGAAAGCATGAAGACATCTTGAGAACTTAATTACTCTGGCTTCTTTAAAGGTGTTCTTGTTTCTTGAAGGATGCTACGTTTGCATGACTTTCCCTTCAAAGTAAGAAAATGCTTTATTAGAAGTTGTTTCTTTTACATCTGATGAAAAAGAAAAAAAAAATTAGGAAAACGAACCAGAGGTTTCGCTTAAAACACACACACACACAGAGAGAGAGAGAGAGAGAGAGAGAGAGAGAGAGAGAGAGAGAGAGAGAGAGAGAGAGAGAGAATAAAAACAACAATTAAAAAAACGATTCTGTCTCGCCTGAAGGTGTTCACAGGACTGGCGCTCAAGCCCCACCAATGGCTAGCAATTTTCCACATGTCAGCCAATGCAGTACAACGACCTACATGATTCCTATTAAACCGATATGGGATAATGGAGGGCATATACTGCCGCTACAAACTGTAAAACTTTAACAGAAACAAACAAAATAATATATAACGAGTAGTCCTACAACTATTGCTACCAGCAGCAATGATAACATTGGAAAACTACTACTACTACTGCTACTACTATTAATACTGCTACTACTACCATTAATGATGATGATAATAACAACAACAGCAACAACAACAACAACAGCAACAATAATAATAATAATAACAACAACAATAATAATGTGATTATGCTTGGTATAATAATATGTAATATTACGAGATTGTTGGTTCCCAGATGTCGCAATGTTGCAAGTACTCTCTCTCTCTCTCTCTCTCTCTCTCTCTCTCTCTCTCTCTCTCTCTCTCTCTCTCTCTCTCTCTCTCTCTCTCTCTCATCCAATGAATACTCTTGGCCCTTTAATAACAAGTTTGCCAGTACAGTAGTAACAAGTTGCCAGTACAGTAATAGCAAGTTGGTAGTACAGCAATAACAAGTTTGCGAGGATGCTGCCATGTAAAACTATTGTATGGATAAGGTGACCACAGAGAAAATTAAGTTTGAAATTTATTTGTTTTGATCTAAAAACAATATATCTACACTCCGCAAGTGCTGTTGCAAAGGTAGTTTCGTAAACGTAATATATGGAAATTAACTCAATTACTGTTAGGTAATGCTTTAGAAGTACTGGTATAAATAATTCGTATTGACTTATGCGGTAAAATTAAAAGAAAAGAAGAAATGTGGGAAGGAACACGTCTAGTCCCTGAAAATAAAAAGAAAGCAAAGAAAATCTGAAATTTTTTATTCTTTGTGTTTTCAGGTGTTTGATATTTTTGCATTTGCTTTGATTTTTCATTTTATTTTATTTTTGTCATGCTCTTATTGAAAACATAGATGAAAAAAATATATACTCGTACCTACTTTTTTGTCGTTTGCCAAGAAGTTCATCCAATGTGCCTTTCATCATGCTTTCATCATGTTATTTCTTTGCTAACTTTACCTGTTCAGACTCAAAACTGCGAGCGAAAAATTATTTCATAGTAAACGCGCAAAGTTTATGCTTGTCCTCCTGCTGAGTGCAAGTGTCATTAAACACTCTCTCTCTCTCTCTCTCTCTCTCTCTCTCTCTCTCTCTCTCTCTCTCTCTCTCTCTGTCTCTCTCTGTTTTTTTTTTTTTTTATTACTTGTCTCTCCAGAATAAAAGAAGTAACAGACGCGTAGTCGCCTAGAGACTTTCTCGCTGGTGTTCTAGTTCTAATTTCCTCACACCAGCCGTCGTCGGGAGTTTTAGAGATCCTCACCACCTTAGTTACGTAACTTTTAGACTTCTTTCGTCACATCAACTTTTTACGCGGTTCTTTGCAGCGTAAGCAGAACAACTAGATGGTACACCGCTCGAAAGATAATGAGGAAGAGAAAGATAAAGACAGACATGTCCTACAGTGGTGTCCCGTGGTACGAACTCATCACTAACCACAATGCATTCGTTAAAATCTGCCAATGGGGAGTCAAATACAGTTGATGCAGTGACCTTCCCTGCCTTGAAAAAAAAAAAAAAAAAAAAAAAAGAATTCCAGCATTTTTTTGTTTATGGTTGTCTTATTATTTTCAGCGACGGTACGTGTAATTCGTTTAGTGGCCAGGCCGCTTATCACGCTGCAATTTAAATATGAATGACTTGAATATATAAATGGAATTCTTTTGTGTTGTTTTCTCGCCTAAACATCACTGTTATTCCCAGCACCTGAATTATTACATTTTGCTGGAAAAAAAAAATCATAAAAAATCTTTTAAAGAAATTTCCTTTGGGAATAAATAATTAAAGCTTAAAACACACACACACACACACACACACACACACACACACACACACACACACACACACACACACACACACACACACACAAACACAAACACACATACACGGCTGTCATTTACAGTATGCGGCGTCGGAAAAAAAGTCGGACAGAAAATAACACTGACAGGCCATACACAAAACTTCTCTCTTTAATGTTGAGTGACTACAGAAAAGAAGTACTTACATTCCACTGCCATGCACAGAAAAGTGACTGTCATTAGTGAAATAATCGGTATGAATTATAAATAAACGAAGTAAACAAAGTGAGTAAACAACTCATACGTTATGACACAATAGTATCAGCAAATATAATTTATTCCAGCGCTCCCTGAAGGAACGGATGGACATGGCAACGAGAACACAGACAAATAAATATGCCCATGGGAAATATTCCTTGTTGTCCTAGAAGGGAAATCAATAAACCTGGATAATAGAATATGGGGCATAACTTACGAAACGCGGGAAGAGAAGGTAACGCGGATTCCCCGAAATATTTGCATAACATCATTGGTCTATTTATATTTCATGCTGCTCTCAATGCAGCTTATTCCTAGTACACCTCAGCTTTAATCCAATTGGCAATACACTGAACTTGCCCGTGCAGCAATGTGGGCCAATTTGCGCGAGCGTGTGTGTGTGCGTGTATATATATATATATACGAGTATATATATATATATATATATATATATATATATATATATATATATATATATATATATATATATATATATATATATATATATATATATATATATATATATATATATATATATATATATATGCGTGTGTGTGTGTGTGTGTGTGTGTGTGTGTGTGTCCAACAATGCGTCTCTTCAGGTTGAAAAAAAAAAAAGACCCAGAACAAATTCAGGTGACGAAGAATAATGCAGTTGCTTTCCTATTGTTCTCTTGACGAGACGTGTTTTATTCATGTCTCGGAGTGGCGTGTGTGGTACACGGCGTCTTTTCTTGTTTCGTTTCGGACAGGCTGCGCGCTTTTATCTGGCAGACGGTCCTATTTTTGGAGCCCGTAGCTTTGTAGTTAAGAATTCTTGTACAGAATAAGTAAGAAGACTCTAAGAGAGAGAGACCAAAGAAAGGAATAATAATTCTCGACGTAAGCATCGTGGCACTTTGCTCTGGTGAATTGTAGACATGTTTGGTTGGAGAATTATGAGAGTTTTATAATAATAATAATGATAATAAAAATAATAATAATAATAATAATAATAATAATAATAATAATAATAATAATAATAATAATAATAATAATGATAATGATAATATTAATAATAATAATGATAATAATAATAATTATTATTAATGCTATTATTATTATTATTATTATTATTATTACTATTAATAATAATGATAATGATAATGATAATAATAATATTAATAATAATAATGATAATAGTAATAATTATTATTAATGCTATTATTATTATTATTATTATTATTATTATTATTATTATTATTATTATTATTATTATTATTATCATCATTATGACAATACAAAAACAGAAAAATAAGAAAAAATGTACCAACTATTTAAAGTAAAAGATCTATTTGCGACAAAATGTAAGTTCTAAATTCTGACCCTTTTTAATTTAATCCAAAATGTTGCTGCCATGTGGACAGCACAAATATTTCACGAGATTTAAATTTTGATGCTTCTTCATATAATCTTTGTTCAGGCTGCGTGCATACATATTTTTATGTAAAGGAAATGTATAATTAGTACAATAGAAGCAAAAAGTTACAAACCTGTGTGAAATTACAGGACACAACCAGACGTCAGTACCACTATCAAACTGACAAGTGTCGTTGGTTTTTTTTTTTTTTTTTTTCAAACAACTTCGATGATGTGATGACACTATTATTGAAGTATTATTTCTTGTCGACGTGTGAAGATGTCTAGCTACCTTTCAAATAGCATTCATATTGATTTATGCCTAAAGATATATATATATATATATATATATATATATATATATATATATATATATATATATATATATATATATATATATATATATATATATATATATATATATATATATATATATATGGACTGGATAGCGAACCCTGCTGATCTCCAAACATTCCTCTGATGCGGGGTAAACAAATATGCATGGGTACGCACTTCACTCAGGAACATGCGGCGTTTTCGAACAACTGTATACACTGTATTGTCAACACTCACATTTTTTTCTTTTCTGTCATTGTAAAAGATACAGTGTGAGTTTCATAAATCGGAACCGATGAAACCTCACAGAAATTGCTTTCGTTAAAAAAACAAAAAAAAAAAAAGATAAAAACAGTTTAGTGGCAAGAGAGAGAGAGAGAGAGAGAGAGAGAGAGAGAGAGAGAGAGAGAGAGAGAGAGAGAGAGAGAGAGAGAGGGGGTGGGAAGGAGGGGGCATGCAATATCTAGTCATACAGCAGGCATTTGTATTGTTACTGGGAGTGTGCAGGAAGCACTGCAATCCTCCATACATTTCACGCCATGGACACCAAAAGGTAGAAAAATAACAACACAATCAAAATCAAGTCATTCATTGTGATGGAATGCTTGAACTTGTACAAGAATCTCTGGCAGTAACCTTATTTAAGTAACTCGGTAATTGAAAAGCACTCTGGATAACACGATTTCAAATGATAGCGTATTCCTGTCTTTGCTGTATGACTTGAAAATCCGATGGAGGTGGAATATTTATCAGAGGTCTGAGTGTTATTAGTTTAGAGACCCATCTAGCGTCAGTCACAAGAGATGCCCCTTAACCTGACTTTCCACTTAAGTCATTGTAATCCAAATAAAGAACAACTTCTCGGTAGTTCCTATGGTAAGTTAAGGAGATTCATAGCCAGTGCAATCAATGAAAAAGACATCCTTATTCAGTACAAATATTAAATGACAGCATGGCACATAAATTAGTTTCAGATTTATTCTTAATCTTTTAATTCTAAATTATGATGTTTGTTATTTAATTTGAGATGCTTTCAGATTTTTGCTATCGATTATTCCTTCTGTCTCAGTGGCCTCTTTTTTATACACTAAACTTGCACCAAACCATTTCATCATGCATGAAGACAACTCCTACCAGTCAAATAGTTAATGTTCAATGGCCGGATTTCATTGATTACTAATGGTGGCGAGTTACAATGATGTTGATGGCTACTACAGTTAATAACGCTATACTACAGATACACTCAACGCAGCAAGTGTTAGCAGATGAAATGCTACACTAGCAAGAGAAACACACCTGAGCTCCTGGTCTGATATCGCAAAGCTATGCAAATGTTCCTTCAAGCGTCCATATCAGTGTTCTCCGTTTTCCTGTAATATTGAAAAAAAAAAAAAAAACATAATATTCTGCCTTGTGATGAAGAGAAAAAGATGATACACAACTTATAGAGAAAAAGCTCGGCGAAAACACATGATCCGCAGTGATTTCCATTAGCTTCCACATCTTTCCGAGGATTGTGCTACTGAGAAATTATGAGTTGCTCCTACATTTTTTCCCTCAACGTAGTGGCTAAAGTGATGCAGCATCGAATACATAATGTAATCAGCCTCAGTCCTACGTGGGTGCAGCGCGAGGCAGTGAAAATGAGAACGTAAAATATACATTATTTTCTGATTTTCCTTGGAATGACTGCTGCTTCCGTGTCAGAGACCCGTCTCTGTGTGGTGTCCTTATAACAGAGGTGATATTGTTTGGCAGGGAGGCGTACAGTCCTCACTCTTTCTCTCGCCCTAAACCTTCTATACCTTAGTTTAACTCGGCCTGTTCTTGTGCTACACATGATGGGGAAGCGGCCCACAAAATGTACTTAAGCCTTTCATCACCTGAATTTCATGTACGTTATATTTCTGTCTGAAATCATGCCAAGTCTCTTCTCCAGCTAGACAAAAAACTC
The DNA here is from genome assembly GCF_035594125.1 of Scylla paramamosain. Classification (NCBI taxonomy): domain Eukaryota; kingdom Metazoa; phylum Arthropoda; class Malacostraca; order Decapoda; family Portunidae; genus Scylla; species Scylla paramamosain. Next base: position 18,543,579 of record NC_087165.1, read on the forward strand.
CATCAATTGAAAATGTCAAAATCTTTCGAGATCTAAAACCCCCTCGTAACTTCCGGCACCTAGTCAAAAATATTTCTAATAACTTTACCTCTTCATCTTTCTCCTCTGTTTCAACTTGATGGCACCACTGCCATCTCATCTGTCTCTGAAGCTTAACTCTTTGCTCAAAATTTTGCTAAAAACTCTACCTTGTATGATTCTGGGCTTGTTCCTCCTTCTCTCCCACTTCCCCCCCACCCCCCCCGCCGCTGATTATTTCTTATCTTCCATTAAGATTCTTCGCAGCGATGTTTTCCACGCCCTCGCTGGCCTTAATCTTCAGAAGGCTGATGGACCTGACGGGTTACCTCTTATTGTTCTCCAAAATTGTGCCTCCGTGTAATAACTGCAATAACTCTCCAATAACTTGTCCATCATTTCTTCCATATACAAATTTTTTTTTCTACACTGCAGTCTATAATTTAGTTCTCTTTCTTCACTAGTAAAACCTTCAAAGGACTCCCGTTCTTTTGGGGTGCCACCCTCCGCCATTTTTGTCCATTGTAAACAACAAACCAACCAAACTTTCTTAGAGACGGGATAACTATACTTACGTACTGCTTCTCCTCTCCCTATTTACCATCTAGATATTCCTGTGTCTTCATAACATACATTGTTCCACCGTAAGTGATTTGTGTTTTTCTTTCCTTCTATATGCAGAGCACTAGGAAACACGACCTGTCAGCTCCGCCGCCGCGCTGTGTGTGTGTGTGTGTGTGTGTGTGTGTGTGTGTGTGAAATAACATTCACAGGATCTTAATCGTAAGATATGAAAAACAAACAAGTGAAATCCGCAAGGGTAAGCAATGCAACAGCTAGCACTGCCCTTTTTGAGATTTCCAAATGACAAGTCACTGGAGGCGGCAAGACTAAAATAAATAAATTAATTAATTAATTGAATAATAAATGAATGAATAAATAATAACGATAATAACAATAATAATAATAAAAGAAAAATCATAACCTCCCTAACAAGCCGGGAAATCGCTAGCGTATATAGTCGTACATATTATGTATTCGGGTGTCCTGGTCAGCGAGGCGGCGTGATGTTCCCTTCGACTACGACATCCAGTTCTACTCAACACCCATGTTGCCACCTTCTCATGGGACATACTTATGGAAACTAAGAAGTAAATCGCATTAAGTGGAATTACTGCCGAGGAATAGCGGGCGACGGAGAGATGAACAACTTTCCGGATGAAAAGTTAGGATGAGCAGGATTTTCTCTCTCTCTCTCTCTCTCTCTCTCTCTCTCTCTCTCTCTCTCTCTCTCTCTCTCTCTCTCTCTCTCTCTCTCTCTGTCTCTCTCTCTCTCTCTCTCTCTCTAGTGTGTTGTAGAGAATAATAGTCAAACATATCTTATTAGTTCTTTTGGTGTTTATGGTGCTCATTTCACATCACTCAGACAAATAAATGAAAATAAATTAATGAATAAAAATAGAAAATAATGGAAAAAATTACTTAGATCAGATTAATATTATGTCAAAGTAAGCATATTCCTCAATACTTTCACTGCTATGATTTTTTGCAAAATGATTGTATCAACTTTTACTTAGGTCCTAGGGATACATCCCAAAGCTTACTTCAGTACAAAAAAAAAAAAGTTAAACGAACTAAGTACATAAATCAACAAAAAATAAATGAATAAAGTAAATAAAATAATTAAGATAAACAAATAAAATCAAAATTAAATTGAATACAAAAAAAAAAAGACAATGAAAATAAATAAATAAATTTTAAAAATCAATAAAGCTTAAGCCACTGTAAATTCTCTCTCTCTCTCTCTCTCTCTCTCTCTCTCTCTCTCTCTCTCTCTCTCTCTCTCTCTCTCTCTCTCTCTCTCTCTCTATTCTTGCTTGAAAAGATATTATATAATATAAAAATTCCCTCTAACAGCTCTTACACTACACGTTGCAGTGCCTCGTTTCCTTCACCCCTTAACAGTATGACAGTGCTCTCATATTCTTTAGTTACCTACACAACTCCGTGATACACTTGTTTCCACCTTATTATTAACTGTTCCGCCACACTTTGGTTTTCCCAATGCCCCTAAATTTTACTTTACCACTGCTTCTCCAAGTGTTTACATCCATCGCGGAATTCTCTCCACTTTACCCATTTCATATTGTTTTTACCTCGCCACAGCTTCTCCACTCCACTATACCACAACGGCTCCTTTTACTTGCTCTCTAGGCCAATGTACACATAACTTGTGGCCATACATCATTGTTATTAACAGCCTCACCTCATCACACACACATGCCAAGGCTTCCAAACGCTCGTCCAAGGCCACTAAACACACATCTTGCGGCCCTTCAACACAGGGTACACAATATCTGTCCCTTCACTCAGTCAGCTACCGCCCGACAGGCTGGCGAGTGGCGACCTCCCCATGGCTCTCTAGCTCCGTGTAGGCGACAGCTGGCTTCTCACAAGCTCTTTAGCACTCTGTCAAGCCATATAATTCTCGTGATATCGCCTAACACAGCGTCTAAGGCTCCCCAACCACCTTGACACCACATTGTGCCCTGCTCGTTGAAACTTCTGAAAACACGTCTTTCTTCGGTTCCACTCCATTGCTTCCAACACTAATAAGATCAACACCCGTAATACTCTTTCTCCACCCAATATCACAGCCAAAGAACCAAACGTACCTGACAATATTTTCCCTCCGGCAGTCTTAGCGTTCCAGTGCCAGCAAATCCTGCCGCACCAGCGCGGCTCCCCACGTCTCTCAAGCAGATATGCTATCCTTTTACCGTCCATGAAAAGCCTCACCAACAAGCCACACCACAAATCCCAATTATTTTATCTCTTATATTCTACTTGCTTAGAATGATAATTTATTTCCTAACTTACAACTCAGTATACACACACACACACACACACACACACACACACACACACACACACACACACACACACACACACACACACACACACACACACACACACACACACACACACACACACACACACACACACACACACACACACACACACACACACACACACAACAGCACAGCACAGCACAGCACAGCACAGCACAGCACACACACACACACACAGAGAGAGAGAGAGAGAGAGAGAGAGAGAGAGAGAGAGAGAGAGAGAGAGAGAGAGAGAAAGAGATTAACATCAAGAACTGACTGATTAAAAAAAAAAAAAAAGGAAGGCTCCGCAATCATCCAGAATAAGTATTCAGAATTCGTGGGTGAGATAAGTAAAAAAGGAGAGGATTCCGATAACAATTTAAGTCTTGGAATCGACATTGAAAGGCAGAAAACGTGATAAATTCTCAAAAGCTACCTGAGATCATAACATCATGGAAAAAAAAGGGACAAAACAGAAACGGCTAACCTGTCAAAACCCATAAAAACGAGGAAACTTATAACATTTAAAACACTAGATAGATAGATAGATAGATAGATAGACAGATAGATATATAGATAGATAGATACTTTATTGACCACACCAAAAAATATAATATAACATATAATATTATAAAACATGGTCCATCAAAAGGTGCATATTGTTGATGACATATAATTTTAATCCTATATAACCAAGAACTATTCAGGAATAAATCATTAGTATTCTATAAATAATTTTACATACATCATCATCTCTCATTCGATCAAACAACAGATCATGAATACTATTAATTCTGTAGGTGTTACGAACCTCAAGTGTTAAGGGACACTCCACGACATTTCCTTTGTCTACTTTTAACAAGAGCCGGGAGGGATGGACGGCCTGACTCGATGTAACAGATGGCATTCATTACATATTGTCCCTCTAACACCAAGCATCTGTTTTAAGCACCAGTTATATAATTTAGTTACCAGTTTTAAATCAGCATTCAGCCATGACTCGTATCCATATAAGACTGTAGATAATACCATGGCATCGAACACTCTTTTCTTTACACTTAATGAGATATCATCATTCTTGTGCAAGAAGGAAACAAATTTATTAAAGTGTGCCATCTTATCTTTAGCGTGAACCTTGACTGCCGATGATAACGAGCTCTCTGCCGTGAATGGTGATCCGAGGTAGATGTAGCTGTCACAATGATTTACCTGCAAACTTTCCAGTGATAGGAAACATGTCTGTCTTCGATACACAAATAACCATAAATTTCGTCTTCATTTCATTTATTTTCATGCCGTATTCCCTACAGAACTGACATAATATTAACAACATACATATTACAGGCTGGTTCACTTCTCAGTGTCTGCCACCAATGCTGTGTCATTCGCAAACAGCAACTGATTCACATAATTTTTCACCCTCTGTTGTTACGAGACCCAATCCTATACCCAATATTCCTGTATGAAGTTCTCCCACCACACCATCCAAATAAATGTTAAGCAACCATAGTGACATTACACATCCCTGATGCAACCCCACCCTGACCGGAAACCATTCACTTGTGTTGTTTCCTACCCTTACATATGCTCTTCTGTTCTCATAAAAAAATAAACTTTTCAATCTTTGACAACCCACGACCTACACCATACAACTTTGGGGCATCCCACATTCCTGCCCTATCAATTCAGTCATGTGCCTTCTAAGTCTAAATGCATAAAAGGCCAGAATACTTTTTTTTCCCGTTTTGCTTAATACTTTAAAAAAAATCTGTTTTAAAGTAAACACCTGATCTACACAGCCTTACCTCTCGTGAAGCCTCCTTGTACATCACATATTACTCCATCAGTACCTCTACTGATTCTCTTTATCAGTACCTTATCATACACCTTACCTACCATACTCTGACACCTCTGTAATTAAAACACACTGGAACTACACATGCACTTGTCCAATCCGACGTTACCATACTATGACAACCACTATGACAGTGACCCCACCTGTCTACAAACACTCAACAATAATAACTAATAATAATCTGGTTATTGAAATTGAAGGAAAGATTTTATCAGCAGAACTCCACTGCCAATTATGATCAAAAAGGGACCATATTCAGTAGTCTGAAATAATACGGAAAGAAAAATACAGAGAGGAAAGGAAAGTACGTAAGTAGGATTAGGAGGGGAAGGGGTGCGCCGATGTAAAAAGAAAAAAAAAAGGGGGATTAAGTGATGATGCAGTATTGACCATCTGACTCACGTCTCATAGTGGAGAACAACGTAAGTGAATAACCAGACTAAGGACGGGAAGCCGAAGGTAAAAGTAGGATCCAAGGTGGATCCGACACAAAGGATCTGGGATGAAATATGCATATAAGTGAGACGAGAAACCCGTGAGGCAGCTGGTGTAAGGGTGACGGTTTGGCAAGGCAAGCATCTTTGACAAACAAAATTTAAAATGTCCTGGATATTAAAATAATCAAAAGACTAAATTTATTTTGAAATAAAAATCGTATAGTTAGGAGCCTGACAAACGTTTACATCGATGAAATAAGGACACGCCACCAATAAATAAATGCATTATTATATATACGCACAAGCATAAAAACATGTAAAAAGTACTACAAAATTACCTGCTTCACTACAATTTAAGGAAAAAAGCACTACGAAATTATCTGCTTCACTACAGTTTTAGGAAAGAATATAAGAACATAAAAAAAGAAAAAGATAATAATATAGGGACTTGAAAACACCAGTTCCTGAACCTAGAAAAGGCAGCCCCGCCATTCTAAACTTAAAATAAGTACTGTTCTAGTCAGATGGGACACCTTCTCCAGTCACTTTTGTCCTGCCAAGTTGTATCATGCCCTCCACTATTACAGTGAAAGTATGCCTGGCAAGTTGAACGACAAAGGAGAGAGAGAGAGAGAGAGAGAGAGAGAGAGAGAGAGAGAGAGAGAGAGAGAGAGAGAGAGAGAGAGAGAGAGAGAGAGAGAGAGAGAGAGAGCACATAACTAGCGTGTTGCACTAAGTAATAGTGCCGGACGAGCTTGTTAGCGATTAAATGCTGTGTCCGGTGCCAGATAGAAGCATTCGTTACTCTTGAAACCTTGACAGGATGGTAATGAATGGCTATTGAATTGGTGATGAAACGTAAACTCAAAGCACGGCACAAGGCGTGATTGGGACGGCGAGATGATCCTCGTATGATATGTGATACGTACGAGTACAAACGAATGCAAAGTTATACGCAAAGAAAAAAAAAATCTATGCTCCGAACTATACTTTTGAAATTTTCAATGCTTCCTTACACAGAGAACCGTGGTACAAATGTAGAAACTTGTAGGCGGTGATTGCTTCATGGAGACTGAGCGGAAACAGTTTTATATGATAACCAAACCTGAAACAGTACCTCCTCCCGCATTCCCGACCTACCCGAGGTCATCTTGGAAACCATTTCATCCAACTTTACCTCATTCACCTGCATAGCACCAAAAGTGTTACCTGAAAGTTATGCGATTATCACCCACTACGTGAACTATCAAACTCATCTCACTGCACCATCCGCCAGTGCCCCCGAACCACTACTCCGGTGCAGGGTCTTTCTCTCGGCCTGTGAGCCCTCCCAAGCCACTGTTGTAGATGTTGCATCCACCTGAGTCAAAATGCATATATATATATATATTCTTCCCTATTCCATTCCTCGCCAATTTATCCATACCTTTCTTACCCTCTAAAGGACACCGTCGTGTGAAGCAGGGAAAAATGTGGGCGTAGGACTGACAGGGATTAGAACCAGATAGTGGGAGGTTTAAGAGACACGAACAGATATGAGGTGGGATTGGAAAGGACTGAGATAGAGGGGAAAATATGGGAGAGATTACGTAGCTGGGAGAGTGTGGGAAAGTGACAGACTGAGTTTGGAAAGTGGACGAGTAAGACGTGGTAGGAAAGACAAGACAAAGGCTGGGTGAGGGCAAGTGGAGTGAAGACGAAAAGGGAGGACTTGAGGAATTTTGAAGTAATGAGAAATAGATGGAAGAGGTTAAGGGACTAGAGGTGGTGGGAGATGGAGAGATAGGAGAGAAGAAGAGAGATTGAAGGTGATTGGGAAAAGGGAGGAAGGATTTAATGAAGCGATATACAGGATAGACGGTGCAAGAGAAAGTGCAGAAGGGAAGGCCAGGACAGTTGAAAACAGAAAAGGAATGGATGACTGTTAAGGGAAGGATGTCGATGGCTCAAAGAATTACGTTGTAAGATATCGAGGTAAATGAACATTGGAACAACCGGATGTCACGTTGCAGGGATTAAAGAACTGAATAAGGGAAGGCAAAAAAAAAGATTAATAAATAAGTAAATAAGTAAATAAATAAATGAATAAATAAATAAAATCATTGAATTATTTAACGAATTAATTAATAAAAAAAAGAACATAAAAATAGCTGGAAATAGTGTAGTGGTGTGGATAAGTAGAGAAAGAATTTATGAAAAAAGTGTGAAAAAAAGGCAGACATAAATACATAGAAAAAGAATGGAGTGAGAAATGGACAAACTAATGGTATCGGGAAGGGACTAATAGAGAAGGGGGAAGCGACTGATGGAGGAAGGGGACACACTCGCCTACTTACTGAGCTCAATGAGAGGTAAAGAAAATTAAACGTAAAATGTTTAAATGTTCCAGGCACACACACGCTCCCTCCCCACCGACGTATACCATCTCCAACCTGACACCCTCGCCGACCGATGGCCTGCGTGCCCGAGCCGATGCTTTTGTGTGAAAATGTAAGCCGGTGAAGGCCGCCCGTGACGCCCGTCCCTTTCCCTCACATACACACACACACACACACACACACAAACAAACACACGTCAACACGCTTTATTTTTTTGTATGTCAGGTTTTGCCTTCTTCCCATTGGAGTCTTTCTTGAGGTCATTAACACTTCCCAAACACTCTGTTATACGAAAGGGAATAAAGAAGGAAGGGATGACGGATGTATAGAGGTATAAAAAATGATACAAGTAACGGGAGAGATTACTGAGTTAGGAGAGGAACTTAAGGGGGGAGCATTGAGAGAGATGAGTGAAGGAAAGAAAAAAAAAATGCCAAAAAAGATGAACCTGGAGAGGAAGAAACAAAAAACGAAAAGATTGAAGCAAGTGAGGAGGGGAGGGAGGATGGAATGAAAAATGGGACGAAAGGATATGGATTTGGGAGGGATAGTCAAAAGAGGCGGAGGGGCGAATGAAAGGCGAGGAGGGATGGAGGGATGGACGAAGAGAAAGAGGAAAGAAGAAAGCACTAGATGACGAGTTTGTGATGGCAGAGGCGGACGAAGGTGGAGAGGAAAGGGACGGAGGTATGGGATAAAACCTGCGTTAGAGGGGAGGAATCGGAGGAGGGCAAGCGAGGAAGGTATGGAAGTGAAAAGATTCCTGATGACGGTGCTGTTGCTGACGCGTGTGTTGACGTCACAGTGTTATGCACGCAGAAATGTGTTTAGGTTAACTCCATCCTTCCTCCTGTCTATCACAGCGCGGCTCTCGTGTCTACTGAACTGAGGCGGAAGGGGGGAATATTAGCTAAAGTTACCGTTGGAGCCCCCTAACCCGCGCACCTGGCAAATTTATTCATACCACTTATCCATGAGCACATATTCGATTTGGAAAAGTGAAATATAAAATTATATGCGAAAAAAAACAATAATGACACTACTATTTTCTCGCACTGTCAAGCAACTCAAACATTTGGTGGGAGCTTGCCTACTTCAATGATCAAAGAGCTAGATACAAGTGCTGCCATACTATGCCTCTATGTGCCATACTATGTGTGCTGTAAGGAGTCAGACTAGATGTGTTTCTCCGTCAAGACATCCAAAGCCAGCGTGGCGTGCTATCTTGCTTAATCCTCTCAGCCACTCCCCCCCTGCAGTAACGTTCAAGCCCTACAGCAACACCGATGGAGAAACTCACGAGGCCGCTCCCAGCTAAAACTTTGACCTTGGTGCGAAAAAAAAAAAAAAAAAAAAAAAAAAATATATATATATATATATATATATATATATATATATATATATATATATATATATATATATATATATATATATATATATATATATATATATATATATATATATATATATATATATATATATTTGGGGCCCTTGGCCAGTCTCCCTGACACACACAAACACACACATACACACACATGTGTGTGTGTGTGTATATATATATATATATATATATATATATATATATATATATATATATATATATATATATATATATATATATATATATATATATATATATATATATATATATATATATATAATACACACACACACACGTGTGTGTATATGTGTGTTTTTGTGTGTGTCAGGGAGACAGGCCAAGGGCAAAAAAAAAATGGGGAAAAAAAAATAAACAAATAAAAATCCGCACGACATCCCCTTCCTTAAAAAAGTTAGTGGGGGCAAAAGGGGTAGCGATGAGACGAAATGCTTTTGAGTCCATCCTGTTTAGGAGGGCAGTGTGAGCTGAACCTCGCAATAAGTGTGAGCAGTACTCCATACAGGGACGGATAAGGACCCTATATTGAATAAACAACTAGCATGCGGACAAGTGCTACCAAAGGTGGCACAAAACACCTAGCTTCATGTCAAATATTTTTGACAAGGGAAGAGGTGAAGTGAAATAGTTAAATGATAAAAAGCGCGATTTGCAATGATATCGCAGTATGGCTGTCATCTAAGTCACCGATGTTAAGTCGATGCGATTTAAGTATGTAGCAATAATAACATACATAATCACAAAGTTGTCTTTGAATTTAATTAGCCTTTAAATTTAATTAATTTGAAAGAAGAAATATTCAATGGAAAAGATGAGATAGGAGCTGCGGTGGCTTGAAATGGAAAGACAACCGACATGAGTCTAGGATAAGGCTTTCTTCAGAAGTTAAAGCAGAATACGTTGGTGCACGTGGCTTACGACCATAATGCGTTCTAAAATTCCCGTCGGAAGCAAAAAAAACGGTCGGATGGCAAGACTTCATTTAAAAAATTCGCTAGTTAAAAAGAGCAGTGGAATGCCTCTTACCTTACATTACATAGAGTTCTATTTATCATTAGCAAATGGATTAGTAAAGTCCAAAAATATCTTAAATTTTGTAATAACCCAAATAACGAGTTGATCGTCTGCTAAATTAACCAATGTAAGCAAAAAAGAAAGTTAAACATTTATTTTTTTATTTTCATTTTTTAATGTTTAATTAATTAATTAATTTATTAATTTATTTATCTATGTATTTTTTATCTATCTATTTATGTATTTATTTATTTATTTATCTATTTATTTTTTGTCGGATAGCGCGTTCATCCTAAGTCAAATATGTAATATGCCGATTACCAAACTGTTTGGTGATTTGTATCTCCTGCTAAACTCTCTCTTTTATGTCAAAAATATTTGCAAAATTAACACCATGGCAACGTCTTCCTTAGCTCAGACATCCCGAAATAAGTATTTCCAAAAGTATGCGAAGGCCCCTCTCTTCACATTTCTCCCTAATCTTGCCACCATCCTTTCAAAACCTCCACCTTCGAACCATTTTCCAATAACCAGCTTAACGGATGTATTCGGCCATCAACTACTTTAGGAATTACACTTTCCATACCCCCTTCATCGTACTTTAAAAGTTCAGTGTTACGCTACTATTGGGAAACAGCGCTAGGTTCTTCGTTGGGTGGGATCCAACACGAAGGAGGGGGATTTTATATCCGCGGCCCTTGATCCCCTTCCCTCGCTTCGCCTTGTTCATGCATATTATAAGATACGTGCCTCATCTAAGACGCAGAGAACTTGTAAGTGACGGATAGAGGCAGATAAACCAGCAAAGGTGGGGAGAGAAAGACCAACAGCACGGTGAGAGGATACGGACTGAGAAAGGAAGGGAGAAACGAATGAAAGATGAGGGTAGACAAAAGCAAGCTGGGAAAGGGAAAGACGAGGCTTGTGAAGGGATGGACGGTGATGAGGCGAGGGGATCATACTGAATGCCTAGGGAACTGAGTGAGGAGAAACAGATAAGGTGGTCAGATCGTGTGTGCTGAGGTGAGTGAAGGGGCGGGAATGGCTTGAGTACGGTGAGAAGATATACGAGAAGTGGAAGATGGAAATGTGACCGAAGTGTAAGTGGAAGTGGATACGGATGGAGGCTGGTAGAGTGATGGAGCCGGATGATGATCAGAGAGGGCGGTGAGTGAAGGAAAGGGAGCGTGGAGCACGAACTAAGTGATGGGATGGAGGAGCAAGGTACAGCAGTCGATCTGAGTACCGTGTGTGTGTGGAAGTGCGAGGGGCAGTGGATTGACATAAAGCGTGGGACGGAGGCGTGTTGACAGCTGAGTGTGTGTGTATGGGAGGGCGATATGTTTGTTTTCACGTACTACGTAACCATGTATGGACGAACGAAGCCGAGTGGGGGAAGCACGGTGGGTGGAAATGGTTGAAGTTTACCTGGAGGACAGGGCCGGACAGGGACAAAGGCAGGTAGATCAACAGAAGTGGAAAGGTAAACCAATGGACTGAAGAATAACTGATGTATATGGAGACCGGAGAGATATACGGACACTGACACATGTTAGAGTTCCATTGCTCATTCGGATGGAAGACAGAGAGAGAGAGAGAGAGAGAGAGAGAGAGAGAGAGAGAGAGAGAGAGAGAGAGAGGAAGTGGAGCAAAAGCCAAAGATTTTTTTTTTTTTTCACTGTGCTGCATCATGCAACAAGATATTCGAATTTTACTACAAACTTCACCAAGATGGATGAAGGACTAGAGATGCGAGGAGGGAACGAAAGGTGATTGAAAGACAGACGAGAAAGTTAGGTCAATGGAACAGACCAGAAATGAGAGAATGGAAAGAAAAAAAAAGTCTTTAAATAAACCGATCCTGAGAAGATAAAGCTGATAGAGAAGTTTTTTTTACCGTTACGGTCATATTTTGTTAACATTCAAAACAGTAAAAAAAAAAAAAAAACCGTTTGCATGGACATAGGAGAGAGAGAGAGAGAGAGAGAGAGAGAGAGAGAGAGAGAGAGAGAGAGAGAGAGAGAGAGAGAGAGAGAGAGAGAGAGAGAGAGAGAGAGAAATATGGGTTCATTTTGTCCTTTATAGACTTTAAAACTATGTAAGAGACTGTAGTACAAAAATAAATGTTAAAATGTTGTATGTGACTATGGGAAAATTTGTTTACTATCAATATTTTGCTGGTTGAATATCGTAACCATAATCAAGTTCCGGACTTTCGAGTGGGTAATAAACGATTTCTTATTCGCACAGTCTGGCAGCGCGACACAAAGGTGGAGTTTTTCTTTCAAAGGTAGAGCACGGTTAACTGGCTACCATGATCACATACTCGTACATGCATATACAGTAATTCATTCCTCATACTCTTCATGCAGCAAATCCCATTTCTGACATTGGGATGGAGTAGCATTAAAAAAAAAAACGCTAACAAATTAATGGAAGAACATGAATGTATGTCTTGAAAACTCTTGGGTTCATCAAGGGTGGTGGTGTCGAGGGACGGAGCAGAGGAGGGCGGCTCTAAAGGTTACATCGCCAGGAGGTGTTTGGTTAGGTGACTTTTCTAAAACCACTGCAGCAGATGGAGGAATGAGGACTGCCATTAATTACCGGGTAGATGCCAGTCTTCGTCAGATTATTAATTCTCATGCATGGAAGTTTATCATCTATGTCGTACTTTTTACATGGCTCCTGTTTTAGCGTATTAACGGGAACGAAAATAACATTTTTACTTATCACTGTATAAATGAAAAAGGTTGTAAAATAGCTAACCAAATATGAAAAGACTCTTCACTATTCGAAATCTCCGTCTTGGAACAAATGTTTTATCTCCTACTTTTTCATGTAAAGAAAAAAATAAATAAATAACGCCTACATGCAAAATTCTGCAGTATGCTGGGGTAGGTTAGTGAGTTGGAGGAAGCTCGCGACGCCAGGTATGAGGTGAATCTGTCTTGACCTCTAACATTAGGTTTTATGTGGACTGCATCCAGTTTCTCCCGGTTCGTGACGCTAAATCACGCCCGTGAATCCTGTAATTGGTACATTCGTAAGATAAAAAAAGGGTGTTACATTCTAATGGAACTGCCTACCTTGCCCAGCACTATACTCCTATTGACGTTATGTCTGATCTCCTAAGGAATTTAAATATCCTGTTGTGGCTGACACATCCAGCTATGCATGATGCCCACTGCTACACCTGACCTCCGACGTTCATCGCACACTACTAATTATAAATTTGAAACATAACAGAGCCTAACATTATTCGCTATGATTGTAATGTTAGCCACATATATTTGTAATGTCCAAGACACTATTTATGGATAAAGCTAAGATTATTATAGCTTTACTTAAATGCAGTGTCTTGAACATTAGAAGTGACCAATAAAGTCTCATCATACCACAAATTTAAGACAAGAAAACGTAGAGCATAGGACTCCCTAGCTTGACGGTAAAGGAATACACAAATAAATTATATATAAGAATCAAGCATCCAAGTCTTCCATAATAGAGATGAAAAGAAAAATCGTTATAGGTTCTGTATTTCACGGGAACAAGAGAATAAGTCGTCGGCCAAGGGTTTTTGTATATTAGTATTAGGGAGGCACATTTTCTGTAAAAGTGAAACCTTTTTATGTCCAGTGATATTAATATACCGTAAAATGTACAAGTTATTAAAGTTAGAATGACAGTAAAGCAATCACGAAAAGAAGAAAAAATATTTTGTACAAAGTTTACTTCAGAGTTCTCATAGAAATTGCAATAAGTATTATATTGGAACTAATTCAACGTTTAATAATGTCATCAAAGTCAGACTTGCCCACAGTCAGCCGACGGAGAGAATATTGAATAGATACAAACACCTGTGTGTGTGTGTGTGTGTGTGTGTGTGTGTGTGTGTGTGTGTGTGTGTGTGTGTGTGTGCGCGCGCGCGCGCGCACGCGCGCGTGCGTGCATACGTGCGTGCGTGCGTGCGTGCGTGCGTGCGTGAGAGAGAGAGAGAGAGGGTGCGTCTGTCCGTCTTTCTATGTCTGTCCGTCAACCCTCTTGAAATTAACTTAGCTTCCCCCATTAAGGCCCCACAATTGCCACCAGCACTGCGGCTTCTGCCATGACTGCGCCACAACCACCAAGCTGATGCAATGTTGGCTTTTTTTTCTCACCTTTTTCACTTTTTCCTCCTATCCGGTGTTAACTGGGCGGGGCTGCGGCAAGACTAGCTCTAAACATTAGCTCCTCCGCAAAGGTGCACCAGAGAAACCATTTCATAGGCCGTAGAAGCAGTGTCGTAAGGGAATTTTTGCAATCAAAGAAAATTGGGATCATGTTCCTGTCGCAAAGTTTTATCCACATGAAAATAAAGGAAAAGAGAGGTGCAAGTTGGAGGAAAACGAGGATATTACAGGAACGGAAGTGGAGGGAAGAAAGGATAGAAGAAAGACATGTTGAGATGCATGAATAAGATAATGGATATAATAAATATTTCAGACTCACTTCCTTGTTGGCTGCCGCATTTCCCCGTCCATTCCAGAGGAGAAGCCGGACCGGAAGAGTCCCGCCCGGAGGCTCCTCTCACCCAGTCCAGGTTTCAGAAAAGGGGAGCTATGTAAAACGCGACCTGCCCATCCTGATTAGTGGCGGCTACCGACGTGCTTCTTGCTTCTGTTTGTGTACACCCAAATGGCCCTTTTACATTTGACCTTGGGACTGAATTTGTTATTTCCTTTACTGCAGCAATGAAACAATTTTGTCTATATACTTAAGCTTTAAACACTGAATATTATTAGTCATTTCTGACTTCTCTACTTCAGCAATGAACGATAATGGTCAACTTTTACAGTTAACTTTTCAAGTTGAACAAACGTATACGTAGTACTAACAGTTCATGATAGGTTTTAACCTTTGAATTTGGTGAATAGTGATCATCAAATAGTGAAGAGCGATGGGGAGAGGTTTACAAACACCCCATAGACCTACAAACCTGCTTAGGTTACGTCTTTCCCTCAACATAATTGGAAGGACATGGCTTGGTTGTTCACCTTGTAACTTAATAATTCTGTCTCTCTCTCCCCTCTCTCTCTCTCTCTCTCTCTCTCTCTCTCTCTCTCTCTCTCTCTCTCTCTCTCTCTCTCTCTCTCTCTCTCGGAAAACAAACCACCAAGTAAGAAATAAGAGCAGAGGAGGCAGAAAGGAGGCACACGACTGCCACCACACACACGTATCTCCCCATTACCGGTGTGACAAATTAAGGCGAGCGGAGCGCCTTTTTCTCTTATTCCTTGAGGGACGGACCTGTCAAGAGGCGGAGGTGGGCGGAAACAAGGAAAGTAGGTGTGGTGACTGTGGTGCGCAGGGATAGTTCCAGGGCGCACGAATAGGAGGAGGCTTGGAAGATTGGAGTAAATAAAGAAACTAATATACAAAAAAGTAGCTGAGGATACATACAAGATACAATGTTGAATGTGAGAGGGGGGACTGAAATGGGTATGGTGATCTGGTGTGTGTGTGTGTGTGTGTGTGTGTGTGTGTGTGTGTGTGTCTGTGTGTAGGTAAATGAACGAAGGAAAAATAAGTAAAAGTTAATAACTGGTGGAATACAGTAATGTGGTGTTTTTACTGGAGTCATGTTATTTGCCAGGAGTGGATGTAGAAACGAATTTTTAAGAGAGAGAAACGAGAGAGAGAGAGAGAGAGAGAGAGAGAGAGAGAGAGAGAGAGAGAGAGAGAGAGAGAGAGAGAGAGAGAGAAATTTGTGTTTGTCGCAGGAAGTGGGATATGTGGAGGAGGCGGAGGTGAGTGAATTTATGTCGGATGGGGAGCGAGGGATGCGAATGGGCTGAGGAAGGACGGAGGTACGGCAGGAAGGGAGGAAGACTGAAGAGATACAGAACAATGTGGTAGAGAGGCAGAGCCGGCTAAGGACAGACGGAGATGATACAAGACGGAAGGAGGTGATTGCATGTGAAGTATGTATGAACGCTGGTGGTGGAAGACATCCAGGTGAAGTCAAATATACTAGCGATGAAAGGTGAGCTGAAATGTTTTGAGGGTATGGGGTACGCAACCATGAAAGTAAGGTGATTGTCAGGGTAAAGTGAAGGATGGGAGGAAGACGAGTGAATGGACGTGTTTAGGAGAGGGGCGATGCAGTACACCAGTCCTTTGATGCATTGTGCTAGACTCAAAGCTATGGTGACGCCGTATGACAGTTATGACAAGAACGTTCATATAAATTATAGTACATATCACTGTGATTTATAGGACGAAGGGATTTGAACATTCATAGAACATAGACGCTGAAATACATTAATGATTAGGGTGAAAATGAGTTACTAATTTCGTAAGTTCAAAGGATTCTCTTTGAATGAAAATAATTAATCTATTATCAGTCAAACTATATTTTTTTAATACCACTACGTGAGCTATTTAGTAAAGGGAACTGCCAGTAACACAGTGAAAAGCGTTACATAGTGCAATTTTTTTCATTTACTTATTTATTTATTTATTTTTTTTTTTTTTCTTTACACTATGAAAGCAACATTGTGTCTGTTTTCTCTGCCTGTCCGATATTGTCACCGAGTGTTTACCTGCTTGCCAGTCTGTCTTTTAGCTCTAAGTGTTCTCAGAAATCACCTTACCAATTTCAGTGTTGTAATCTTTAAAAATATGTTCGACTAATTGCAGTGAACGACACACTCATAATCATGGTATAATGGGTGTTATTACCAACGCGAAACATCGTCACGGCTATTGCTGCCCCGTGCAAGATTAAAAATACGAGTACATATTTTCAGGTACGCTTCGGCAGATGACACCAATACATCTCATCACTCATTCAATGAGTCCCCTTCGAGAATTGTGAATCACACAGCATACATGTATCACATCGTGTTGCAATAATTAAAATGCCTCACCAGAACAAAAAAAAAAAAATGTGTGTGTGTGTGTGTGTGTGTGTGTGTGTGTGTGTGTGTGTGTGTGTGTGTGTGTGTACACACACACACACACATATATATATATATATATATATATATATATATATATATATATATATATATATATATATATATATATATATATATATATATATATATATATATATATATATATATATATATTCCCGCGTTCTGTTATTTCCATTTGTGAACCAACACCCAATTTTGAGAGAGAGAGAGAGAGAGAGAGAGAGAGGAGAGAGAGAGAGAGAGAGAGAGAGAGAGAGAGAGAGAGAGAGAGAGAGAGAGAGAGAGAGAGAGAGAGAGAAATCCGTATAAATATAATCCTCCCTTAAAAAAAATATATACTAAATGACCATGTTTATGCAGCAAATAAAGATGAATACTAATTTTGAATCTCACAGATTAGACCCCAACACACCTCATCCCATAG
Organism: Scylla paramamosain; assembly: GCF_035594125.1. Lineage (NCBI taxonomy): Eukaryota > Metazoa > Arthropoda > Malacostraca > Decapoda > Portunidae > Scylla > Scylla paramamosain. Next base: position 18,560,960 of record NC_087165.1, read on the forward strand.
CATATCCTTCCCTTTCCCCGAGAGGTTGAGTAATAGCAAGAGCAGCGCCAGGATCTGATACGATTCATAATTGTTTGGTTAGGACATCTCTCATCGCTGTATATCGTGTGAAAGTGACTTACTGGACCGTTTGTTATCCTTAAACCATGCACGCCAGTCCCTTGGTGCGTGCCTCAATGTAACACCAAATTATATTACTTCCCATCCCATTTTGATGTAGCGTAGGCACAATCAGCAAAGTCGAGTAAGATACAGCATTCCATTCTACTATGAATTGCGTCTTCATTCAATCTCAAGTCCACTGACAGTCTTATAATTAACCTGACTTAAGAAACTGAAGGACTGCAATAGGTTAATTGACCTACACGAAACTACTCCTCAAACATGACAAACTGGTAGATTCTTAGCAGATCTGAGTATTCAGCAATGAAAGAGAGCACGAAACATGAGTGTGCTGTTACTCAACTACTGACCATGCCTATCTCAGTCCTGATGTGCCACTCATGAAATATGTCAGGATAAGATTAACTCATAAAAAGCGACCGCGGCAGAGACAAATGGAGCACTATCTTAATCTGCAGTGCAAATTGAATATTTTTGAATCATGATTTCAATTAACTCGTTCAACTTTATTGGAGGACGTCATTAATGTCAATGAAAGGCCCATTTTCAATAAGCCGGTTTCGTTTGAAAAGAAATAAAATGACTGGCAGTAATGTATTTTTCTACGGTATTTTTTATTCTATTCAGAAGTATTTTAGGTGTAATGTCACGAAGCAGTGCAGGAATCCTAGAAGACGAAACAGGGACCACACTGGTGACATCTAGCGGTAAATACCTTACTGGGAGGTCCACGCTGTGAGAGCTTACTTGCCTATCACCGGAGATGCCAGCAAAATAACATATATATGAAAAAATAAATAAATAAATAAATGGATGAGCAGTATCTGGCGTTGGGTGACGACGCAAATAACGATAACGACAGAAACTGAGTAATGACGATGGCACGATAACGACTGAAACTATGATGGTGATTACCAATATGGCCGTGATGGTGATGTCGATAACAGTGATGCTAACGAGGACAGTGTTAACGATATGATAGAGATAACAATGATGCTATTGATGGTGACGGCAATGACTGATGACGTTAATACCCAGAGTGATGACAGTGATGACAGTGATGAATGATACTGGTGATAAAGATGCGACGATGAAGATGGTAATCAAATTCAAGATAAAAGCGACAGTCAGCATAAGAAGGGATGATGACAATGATGGTGATTCTGAGGGTTAAGTCTCATAAGATTTCCGAGGAAAGTAACCAAACATTTCTCTCATCTTGCTTCAGTTTAGGTTAATTTTGTTTACTTGAGACTATCTTGACTGTTGTCTGTTGAAGCCATAAGAAACCAGCTGCTTTTACTTCAGACTGTAAGACCACTATTTTTCTAAATATTTAATATTTCGACCGCTTTGTATTTAGGCCTAAAACTTTTCACCCCTTATAATTTCACGTGTAGGCTCTGGTAATGGTTTTGCAATCCACCCAAGGATCTTTTCATGATCACATTGATAGTGATTTTGAGTCAGCAACGTTATTACTACTAGGAGTAGTAGTAGTAGTAGCAGTAATAGTAGTAGTAGTAGTAATAGAAGTAGCAGCAGCAGCAGCAGCAGTGGTACCAGTATTAGTAGTAGTAATAGTAGTAGTAGTAGTACTAGTAGTAGTAGTAGTAGTAGTAGTAGTAGTAGTAGTAGTAGTAGTAGTAGTAGTAGTAGTAGTAGTAGTAGCAGCAGCAGTAGTAAAAATGCACACAGGGGGTTCGACAAGGTTAAAAGGTAGGTACCACAAATCAATGTACTCGTCAAGGTCATCACTCAGCACAACCAACAGCCCACAGTCCCCTATATACTCTTAGAAAAGTGCTTAAAAATAAAAGAAAAAGAAAGAACTTCATGCCATGTTAGCATCACTATTCTATACTGAGATAAAAAGATATACAGAAACACACTCAAAGGAACAAAGACGGCTTGTTACAAGAGTTATCTCACTTGACCCCTTTTTCCACACTACAATCTAATTATGTTCGGCGTTACTTTTCGGAACAAGCAGCTTTGTTAGTGTTGTTGAGTTGTGTCAAAAATTTTGTATGAAACCGAAAATTTTACCTATCCATACTAACTCCTGATTCAACACTCAGCTCTGGAAATTTCAAATGGGCTTGAGACTTGACTTTCGAATTGTCAAGAAAGTCTCAAAACTTTAGCATGGGACTTGACGAGAGAGCGGAGTCGACGGGTGTGTGTGTGTGTGTGTGTGTGTGTGTGTGTGTGTGTGTGTGTGTGTGTGTGAGTTAATGATTGAGTTAGCGATTGAGTGTGTGTGTGTGTGTGTGTGTGTGTGTGTGTGTGTGTGTGTGTGTGTGTGTGTGTAAGAATGAAGGTGACCATGGACAGCGTGGAGTGGAGGGAGTATTGATTGTGGAGGGGTGGAGGTGGTAGGCTCTGCATTTTGTCCAGTCCGTTTGTTCTCAGTCATTAAGAACATTTTCGAGTCATAAACTTTTTTGTGCATAACTCTGTCAAACGTTATTTTCTGTTATTATTATCAACAGTACCCTAAAATCACAAATGAAAGAGTTGGTATTTGTAAACACACACACACACACACACACACACACACACACATAAAGGAAAAAAAAAATGCAATCAGTGTAAATCAATAACCTAACAACCGGTGGTAAAAGTGAGGGTGTTGCCTGAAGAAACTCAGTTCGTGTGAGGTAGCAGTGGTCGGTGGATTGAGGACAGTGGGCGGAAGTCTGGAGTTCGTGTGTGTGCGTGTGTGTGTGTGTGTGTGTGTGTGTGTGTGTGTGTGTGTGTGTGTGTGTGTGTGTGTGTGTGTGTGAAAGAAAGAAAGAAAGAAAGAAGATAGCTGGGGGAGTTAGGGAGGAGACACAGAGGATAAAAAGGAAAACAAATTGTATACAGAAGCATTACATGGACACGGATGTTGAAGCGGAAGGGGAACTCAGACAGATATACACACCTAGGAAAGGTAGGGAGGAGACACAGGATAAGAAGTGAGCGCCAGGTTTTTCGTAAGTATGTCAAGATTTATGAATTGTAATTGCACGTAAAGGGAAAAATACACAGGAATAAAAGATGAGACATAGCCACTATTCCATTGTTGGCGGCCCGGCCCGCTTTCGTACCCCGTCACGTCACGGCTACATAAATACCGCGGGGGGACGGACTTATCGGGCTGAAGCTTTAAGTTTGCTTTAACTATGACGGGCGTATTGGAAAGCTAGTAAGTTCTTTTTATATACTAGTTCTGTCAATAAAGGAAGTGAGACAGAAGAAGAGAGAGAGAGAGAGAGAGAGAGAGAGAGAGAGAGAGAGAGAGAGAGGAGAGAGAGAGAGAGAGAGAGAGAGAGAGAGAGAGAGAGAGAGAGAGAGAGAGAGAGAGAGACACGAAAACAAAAGAAAGAAAAAAGAATTGACACAGACATACTTAGACAGATAGACAACCACGAAGAGATAGAGACACACCAGTAGAAAGAAAATGTAGCGACACGAGTTGGGCCACACGTACACACGGAAAAAAGAAGGTGGAAAAGAAAAGGTTTGCAGGCACGTAAGGTCCCAGGGAGAGCTGCAGCGTTGCATACACGGCAGTCACGTCCCTACAGGTGGTGCGTGAGAAATAAAATTAACAAGTTCCATGTTCTGGTGTGGTCTTCCGCTTTGAGAATCTCACAAGGCACACGGAAGAGATCCCTGTACCGACCTGGTCCAATTATTTACGCTTCTTCCCATATGAACTAAAGGTTTATTAAGCAAACGCATGACCCATGGTGTTTTTTTGCTTTTAGATAAAAACGGGAAACGTAAAAGGCAATTCTGAAATATTTGTTGAAGTAATGACTACTGTAGGATAAATGTAAATATGCTACAACGCCACTTTTGGTCCGATTACAAACAGTTCTGCGCCGGAATGCATCCATTTTACAATTCTGAAATATTTGTTGAAGTAATGACTACTGTAGGATAAATGTAAATATGCTACAACGCCACTTTTGCTTCGATTACAAACAGCTCTGCGCCGGAATGCATCCAAAGAGTCATGTGATCGTTTCTCAGTTATGCTTCTTCCAAAACGAAGTTACCTGCTTCCATTATGACACGGCTGGAGGATCGGCAGTAAGGGGAATAATGGAGGAGGGGTGGAGAGACGGAGCGTGTAGGAGAGAAGCAGCCAAAGTGTGGGGAGGCGACGATTGAGGTGAGTGGAAACCTCGCTGAAGATTCTTGTCGGAAAGGAGGTAGCGGGATGGAGGTGATTTGTGTGATAGAGGTGGATGATGGGATGAAGTGGCTGAGGGAATAAAGGTAAGGCTGAGGTGAGAGGAAGGATGGAGGTTTGTGCAGGAAATTAAGTTTGTGTGAGGGAGAAAAGGTGAGTAGGTGGATGTATGTATTCGCAAGTGGGGCCGTAGAATGCAGGAAAAACTGCTGATAGAAAAAAAGTCATCGAATAATGTAAGAATGATTCCAAATATGAAAACAGATGTCAATGAAGGTAAAAAAAAAAAGGCTGTCTTACCAAGCATAAAAGAATATACTGCAATTAAAACTCGAGTATCACCTAACATTAATTGTGGATAAATGAGGAGTTAATAAATGATGAAAGTGAAGATCATTCCCCCATCATTAGAAATAATAAAGTGTTTTACTTAATAATAAGGAAGGGGAGACTGTGTAGCAATTATGAATGGTTCGGTGATGTATTTAGTAGAAAACAGGCCACGGAAAATGAAGGGGTAGGTAAATGAATTGAGGTGGCGAAAATTATTGGCATCATCACCAATTTACATGCGCCTACTAAAGGGCGAACGTCTCTTAGGTAGTTATAAGCAATTAAGCCTCATTTCCTTGTAGATACAGGCTATGTTGGCAAGGAGAAAAAGTAGAATGCAAATGAGGAGATTCATAGATTCAGAGGAAGTACATGAAGTAGGAGTGAGAGAGTGAGAGAATGGAAACAGGAAGGCAGAGGAAAGTGGGTGGGGAGATGATCTGCTGTTGCGATCCATAAGAGGGATAAGCTGAAAGAAGATAAGGGAAAACAAGGAAAATAATCCTTACACTAGATAGCAAAACAAGCTAGCGCTTCTCGTCAGGGAACTATAGCATGAAAGGAATCGATTTATGCCGTGGTACTGAACTAAGGTGTAGAGTAAACATCCAGGAAGGAGCTTTGAAGGTAGCTATTGTGAAGCACTCCAATTACTGGTGTACACACAAAGAAAAAAAATCTGTGCAAAAAAAGGACCAACATAGATACGGAAACACATTTCCCCAAAGCGTACCACTGATCAAAAGGCAGGCTTTAATCGAGGAACTAAAACGAGCAAATTAGTTGAAAATCATGTGAAAACCAATATACGTCTATTCATTGCTAACCTTTCGGATTTATGAATAAGTAAAGAGATCAGGCACAGCACATGAGGGTAAGGAACACATATGAGTGATCTCAACATTGATGGGCAGAATACAAAGGATTCATTACGATGTTTGATAATTGCGTACCACGGCGAGAGTTATAACGAGAATTAAAGTCGGTGAAATTCTACGTAGAAAAAGAAAAAAAAAAAAAAACACGTAGAAAAAGGAAAAAAAAAAAAACTCGAGGCAAATTGTCAGTGAAGACCAAGTTTGTGAATCTGAAACGAGTACGACGGTGTTGGATAAAATAATGTGATGTTAAATGAAATTGGATCCTTTATCGTTAAACAGTTTTCCATAATGAATATATTCTACTTATTCTTAACTTACAGGATTATAAACTCAAAGTAATAGAAGGGTTTACAAGATAAATACTAGATCCTCCTTTGATGAACGGAAAGGTAGGACGAGAGCGAGACGAGAGATCATGGACACGAGAGATCATGGACTAACAAGTAAAACCTGAACTGACAATATTCAAATAAAAAAAAAAAAAAAGAAGCGGGAAGAGCGAGAGCATGAGCACTGGAAATCATGAGCAGAACTGAAAACAGATGGAGAGCCAGATTACTGAAATGAAACTCTAGGGAATGAAAATGTCGCCGATGCAGAGAAAGTCTGAAAGGAAAAATAAATGAAAATATGAATAGTAGAGTGATGAATGGGCCTACGTGTGGATGTTTTTTTTTTGTTGTGAAGTGCAGTCATTATCAGTAGCTGGCTGTGATTGCAGTGTGGTAAGGGAAGATAATGAATGTCGGTGAGACTGCACTGGTGATCGCTGCTATCAGATAAGTATCGCGAGGAAAGGCTAGTGATGTGTATCGCATGATGATGATGATAGTGGGATAGTATGTATGAGGGTGTGTGTGTGTGTGTGTGTGTGTAGGTGGATGGGTGGGTGTGACTGTGTCTATGAGGGTGAACACGTGTGTGTGTGTGTGTGTGTGTGTGTGTGTGTGTGTGTGTGTGTGTGTGTGTGTGTGTGTGTGTGTGTGTGTGTGTGTGTGTGTGTGTGTTAAACTCTTTTATTTCTATTAAACACCCCAATCTTCCAGGATCACGGTGGCTATTTTTGACGACCGAACAACACAAGACAGCTAATGAACTTAAGACTTCTCATTTTCTTCTTTCTTCTTCTTTTTCGCATCTGTTCCATCTTTTCTCCTCATCTTTTACTATTTTTCTCCTCTCCTCCTCCTTTTTCATATTTTTTTTTTTTTCTGCATTCCTCCCTGCCCAAAAATTATTCTTCCTGGCAAGGGGAGGGGAAGCAAAGGGATGCAGGACGGGCGGCCGGTCGTATATTTGGCCTAGATAATTTCCTTAAAAGGTACACTCACGAGGCATTGTAAGCAGTGCATCATCACGCTGGCACGATAATTGAGCTTCAAGTGGCAGAATATTTTTTTTTATAATACTCTTTCTTTATTTTTTGGCAGAGCTGAGGGAGAAGGGCTAACAATAGAAAGGTGAAAGTTGAAGCCAGAGAAGAATTTTCAGAAGACAAATGTGGGAAAGAAAGAATGAAACGAGGACATGCTAAGATAAGAGGAAGACAGGATGGAAAAAAAAAGATAAAAAGAAATGCAAACATACTTTTGAATATTAAAAGAAATGGCCATTTCATGCAAGAAAAGAGGTCATGATGTAGAAAACTTCCGTTCTCTCCTATTTTGCCCACTTACACACACACACACACACACACACACACACACTTTCTCATTTTGCCAGTGTGACGAATAAAATTTAATAAGGTGCAGCTGCGCAATCACGTCTTTCTCTTACTCCCTGAAAGACAGGAATGTTTGGAGGGCAAAAAAGTGGTGGCAGGAGGGGCGGATGTGAGTGGAGAGAGGAAATGGGGTGGAATGACGAAGGTGGCAGGCAGGACCGAAGGTGGTTTCGTGGAGGTTTGTGGTGGGACAGTGTATCTTGGAGAAAAAGTATTGGGTGAGAGGCCGCGAGCAGGAACGAGGGTGGCCGGCAGGACGGTGGGGATAGACAGAGGGAGGTTGCAGGGGAAATGCACAGAGGTAAGTGACGAAAAGGCGGAGGTTGAAGAGGAATTGTTGGAAGTGCGGAGGAAATGGCGGACAGCTGAGTGGAGAGACAATGAATGTTGAGTGAGAGAAGAAGAGCAGGGACAAATGTAGGTGGTTGTGGTATTTGAGAACCAAGTTATATGAAGAAGCCTTGTGACATAAGAAAAAAAAAAATACGTGTGGGATGCAAACAGATACAGACATATGACGTATTAAACTAACCACCAACGCACCACCTAATCACATTATTTTTTTTTTCATTTTTATTTTTGCTTATGACAGCTAACTTGGCATACGACCAACTAGTCACTTAGGTGAGTACAATTTTTTTTTTTGTGAACTGGTACGTTTGCTAATAGTAAGCATTATGTTATGCAATGTAGGATAAAAAAAACATTGTTTTTACGCGTTTTACTACACTTTTAAGTGACGATTTTTAATTATTTCATTTTATTTTATTTTTTCGAAAACGAAATCGTGCCATTCGACCGGTTTTTGCTTACGACAGCCATTTTAGAACCGATTTTGGTGGTATACACCAATGTATACGTAGAGCTAAAGGAAAGCGTTGGTTTAAAATTATCAGTTGTACTAACAATGAGGATCCAAGTGTAATTAAACTACGCTATATGCCAGGTGTTAAGTGACACAGAAGGGCAAGGCCATTCAAGTTACTGCTCGTTTATGCTTACAAGAAAGTTCCTAACTACTACCACTACTAATATAATAATGATAACAATAATAATAATAATAAAAATAATAATAATATAATAATAATAATAATAATAATAATAATAATAATAATAATAATAATAATAATAAAAAGAATAGACCCCATTCTTAAAGGTTTCAATACTATATATGTAACTCTAGATAAGCCATAGGGGAAACTATTGAGTCTTCAGTGATAATGTAAAAAGGTTTTCGAAATATGGACTAGTGATTACGGAAAAATAAAAATCGTACAAAAAAAAAAGAAAGAACACAGGAATGAACCAGCAATGGTCATCGAGGTGGAAAACGGGAAAAAAAACAGCAAAAATCAGGTCGTATCAAACTTTGAGGCTCCCGTTGATGTGCATAGATATAGGAGTAAAGTCTGTGTTGTGGAAAAGGATGGCGGGCGAAGAACAGGGCGGCAGGCAAGCAGGAAAGCAAACCGAATGAGGCGGTGGAAGGCAAAGGTTGGCGGAAGGACGTATGTGGGTGAGACGGCGAAAACAAGCGGAAAGACGTTGGCGAGGAACAGAGAGAGAGAGAGAGAGAGAGAGAGAGAGAGAGAGAGAGAGAGAGAGAGAGAGAGAGAGAGAGAGAGTCTAAAGAACCGTGCTGAATTCTTTATGGTGAGTATGCAAGTTTTATTATTGTTATAAAGAATTACCTTCAAGCCCTCTGAATTATGTTAAGTGTGCTAATGTTAAGATTAATGGCTTTGTGATGCAAAACTGGAATGTGATTAAGGTACGAATGTGATGCGTTACTTTGATTTTAAACAATCCCTTATTTGCGGTACTTAAGACATTATACTGGTAACGAGGAGAGTGAAGTGCTGAGACAGTTAGAGAGAGAGAGAGAGAGAGAGAGAGAGAGAGAGAGAGAGAGAGAGAGAGAGAGAGAGAGAGAGAGAGAGAGAGAGAGAGAGAGAGAGAGAGAGAGAGAGCGAAGTATAGTGACAGAAGAAACATGTTAAAACTAGAACGATAATTAGCTGTAAAGGATGTAATGTAGACAAGCGAGATACTGAGACAAGTTTTGAATTTCAAATACAGAAATCTGAAGAAAAAAAAATAAGAAAGATACATATGGAAGCTACAAACGAAAATGTCACCCACCAGAGAAGCCACAACTAACGAGTGTCGGTCTGGTGGCACAAATGACTCGACTTGCTGACACTTCCCGTCAGTCTCCACCGAAGAGGTTGGTCCTGGGAGACCTTACCCAAGGCACGCCCAGCATTTCTCGCGTTTGCTCAGAAAAATCAGCAGTGCGTGCTAGTGGCGTCTACACAGGGAACAGCAATAGTTGTGTAACATTCTCAGGTTTAAAAGATCTTACTGAGTGCAAAATATTCTATAAATATATTCCGTTTTCTTATTCGTTATGGTGCGAGGTGGATTGCAATATTTTACTAAGCTAGGGCACTTGTAGGTCTAGAGGTATATGTGACGTTTGGAGTGTGGACGATGGATAGAGTGAAAGAGGGAGAGAGGAAGGACCAGTAAAGATGTGGTAGTAAGGTCCAGAGCGGAAAAGTAGGAGGGGGGTATATCAAGCAAAAGACATGGAGTGTTATTTCAGTTATGTCATGCTCCACTACCTACAAAACTACAAATCGTATCATCAAAACACTGTATTTCGCCACCAGCAGATAAGAACATTGCTTTTGTAATAAATAAGATGAAGCATGAGAGGTGGATGAAGCAAATTTGATCTATGATGCTTTGTATTACTGTATTATTTGTATTACTGTATTTTCTGCTCTTGCGGTAACTTTACACATACACACACAAAAAAAAGTAAAAATAAATAAATAAATAAATAAAATACGTAAATAAAATAAAATAAAATAAAATAAATAAATATAAAAAAAGTAGTTTTCCGTGAAGATCTCGGCACTTTCCGTCTTTATTTTAACGTTGTTGTTTTGCATGCAACTAGCCATCTTTAGTTTCTGAGTTCCTCTCTTAAAGCTCCAACACATTCCAGGAAAACACCACTTGTCCCCAACATGCTAATTATTTCCAGGGTACAAATTCTGGGACATTTTCTGTTTGACTATTTTTCGTTTGTATAGTTCTGTTCTCCAGCCAGTGTACTCTCATTTCAAAACCCACAGACACCATATCCGTGCACTCAGTCATAATGTATGTATAAGTTACCACACATAGGTACGAGTACGTTATTTTTAAATAGTAAACAATACTCCCGCCGCTGCACAAGTCCCTGTCTCTCAGCACAGCCTACTTGTATCGCCACGTTTTCTGCTTGCTGAGGAATACAAAATAGCGCGGCAACGTTATGTTTTACTTCCTTCTAAATTTCCTGGCCATACCCTTTCCTTTTTTTCCTTCCTTTCTTTCCCAGCTTCCCTCCCCCTAAACCATTCACCGCCATCCCATTAACTACCCCCTCTAACTCCCACTTCAGCTTCCAGTCCACCTCACACCTTGATGAATAGGAAAACAGTATACACTTATCTATTCAGAATAACATATTCTTTCAATTCGAAGAATTTACGATAAATCGAGTCACAGTATAAAGTGTGCGAGTGGATGGTGTCTTATTCAGTGTTGCTGGTGCTCGAAAAATCATGTTCTATTCAAACTGTGGTTGCGTGAATCGAGAGTAATCATGTTTCAGTCTCTACACAGGAAGGTGACACATTTTTCAGTGTTGAGTCAGCTTCGTAATGATACCAATACCCCCGATAATCTTTATCATAAACATCGATATCTGGAGAATTCGCATTCTAGGAAAAAATCTGTCATTGTATGCATTTTTCTTTTACCCATATTCTAGCATTTTTAATTAACTCCATTTCAAAATTATTTTTCTTAACCGATTTTCGTTTCAGATGTGTTTCTTGCTCATATGCCATAATTAGTTATATTCTGCATACGATTCTCAATTCTCAGATATAAAGTAGTCGTGGAACAAAAGCAGCGTCTATCTGTAAATGCTTGAAGGCAAAAAATGTAAGAAGAAACTGATAGTGAATATGAGACATACGTGAAAGACAACGTCTGGAGGCATCAGCTGAGTCTGGTAGGTTACATCACCTCGTATTTGGGATGTAGGTCGGTACGAGCCACTAACAAAGCCCGGGTCTCCGCGATTTATCTTCCCAGGTACCCATTCATCAAGTGGCCGGTAAAGGATAGGAGACATGTGGGAAGATTTTGTACCGTCTGGGAGATTTGAATTCAACGCACGTGTTCAGAGTCGCAGATGAAGAGCAAACTACACCAGGGTTGGCCTTAGGATTAAGGGATGGATTTGAGGGAGAGAATAGCCGTGGAATACCTGTAATTTTAGGGCTCGGGGAATCATAAGGAAGACAGTCTGGATACAAACGAGCAAATTATAAGAAATGTTAACCCGTGTTTGAAGTAATTTTAGTATATTTGAGAGTTTTCATGTCAGGTCTATCTTGTCACAGACTAAGCTTCTGAAAATTGCTTAAATTGTTGAGCTGTTTCGAAATTTTTAGTAATTTTAGCAATAGCACAACTGAAAACACACTCACACACACAGACACACACACACACACACACACACACACACACACACACACACACACACACACACACACATACAAACGAATCAACAGGACATCAGAGGTTATATGGCACAAACCATTCATCATGATGACAGGAGAGAGAGAGAGAGAGAGAGAGAGAGAGAGAGAGAGAGAGAGAGAGAGAGAGAGAGAGAGAGAGAGAGAGAGGGTTACGGAGTGAGTGAGGGAGGGAGGGAGAGGGAGGGAGGGAGGGAGGAAGGAGAAGGAGGAGGAGGAGGAGAAAGAGAAGGAGGAGAAGGAGAAGGAGAAGGAGGAGGAGGAGATCAACATATAAAAACAGGGAGAGATGCATAACTAAACAGAAAATGTCATAAACACAGGAGGGCGAGTCTACACACGCACGGAATGGAGCAAAATACAGACTTGCCTGACATGCCAAGCAAATGCATACACGACAGTGACTTCCCGGGGGAGTAAGCTGGATATCGTCTGCCAAAAACAATGTAGCTGATGGCTGGAATTCCTCAAGGAGACACGACCAATCGTACCGTAACATATCAAATTACAACCTTCCCTTAGTTTTAGTCTACGTGCTATGCTGGCCTTCACTTACATTCAAGGTAACTAGGAATAAGATACAGTAGGAAGTAGCACTACGGAAGTGGCCCGACTAAATAGGAAGTGCCTTTTCAACCGAATTCACCTGTTTCAATTTATATGCCCGAGTTGGAGGAGCGTCAATACGGATGGAGGAAAGGTAGATGGTGTGGAAGGCAGGAGGTATGGAGGGGTAGTAAGTGTGGAGGACAGCCGAGAGTGAAGAGAGTGGAAAGCTGGCAAAAGATATTTGTTGGGAAAAAAAAAGAAAGTAGCAGAACAGAGATAATACGCGCTTTAGAGATGGAAAAGATACGGCTGACGGGGTAGACGTGAGCGGGATGACGCGAATGGAAGGATGGCTATGGCTTCAAGACTGTTGGTGCTGGCAGTGGATAGCGTAATGTACCTAAATGTGAGAGTCTTTGGCGTGTGTGTGTGTGTGTGTGTGTGTGTGTGTGTGTGGTGTGTGTGTTGTTGCTGTTGTTGTCGTCACTTTTACCTTCTTTCCATGGAGTGTCTCGATTGCCACCACCACTGAGGATACTTCTAGCGAAAGTACGCCAAAACGATTCACATGAAGCACTGCCAACGATGTCTCTTTCTTTTCTTCACTACTGAATGACCCCTTACGTTAACGGCATCATGGCGTGGGTACGGTGTTGAGTGAGTCTGCGAGGATAGTTGAGCGCTATCAATATAATAGCAGGGAGATCCATAAAGAACACCAGCACCCGATAATATCAGGGTGTGAAACGAATGTTGTAAAATTATTTCTGTGATCAAAAAGAAAACTCGAATTTTGTCTCGCAAACTTTCACCGACAAGAAAGTAAAGTAACGGGAATGGAGAAGTATAAGTTGGGGAAAAGCGAAATTCCCGACAAAAATGCAAGTGAAGAAAGTGACAAGAGACATAAGAGCATCTTATTATAAGAGTGTGACACACCGCTACAAAAGAAAAAGAAAACAAAATAAAATATGACGGAGATTTCTGGAAATCTAAACAAATGACAGGAACAGCGCAGAAAATGTGGCGAAAGCGATGCCCATTGTGGAAAGTTAACTACAAACATGGAATCGGTCTAGACTGAGATGTGAGAACGGTGGCTCATCTCTGTGGATGTGAGGACGTGGCTGCCGACACTTCCCGTCAAACTCTGAATACAATGTTGGCCTTGTTAGACTTGACCTGATGGACTCCCCACACACTCAGGGCCGGGACAAGCGTCTGGCTCTAGCCACAAAGGTTCAATCGGCAGGCATCAGGATGCGTTTGTCTTGATGTGATTCATTGTTGATTGGAACGTTCGGATTCGAAACATGAACGTAACTTTAGCGAATGTTTTGTTTACAGTGTTCTAGAATAAATGCAGTTTCATAATGAAGTATCAAATATACCATAAAAGACAAATTGAGAAGTTGAAATATAAAGGGAAATGAGAATTACATTCAAACTTCATTCTCAGCCATTCATTTCAGGTGACTTGGGCTGTTGTGGGGATGCGTGATATAAGGTCATCGTGCCTGCTGGTCGGATATAAACCCCTGAACATAAGCCAGCGTTACCAATTCTCTTGATGTTTCATAACCTACAGTGTGACAACTATTTATCTCGCTACCATACATATTTTCACTTCAATAATACAAAGCAAAATACAAAGGACTTAACACTGACCAGCTTTTCAAATAAATTCCAAGGTAATACGAATGTGAGTACGATGACATCATTGTTGGTGGCAGTGGCTGGCATCTGCCTTCCACTGATGTCACCTGTATCCTCCTCTTATAATATTAACGAGAATAAAAACTTTCATTCGGTGAGGGGACGCCCGGCTGTCTGAAGCAGAAGACACACGAGCTGTGCGAACTCTCCTATATTTCTTTGATATAATACTCCTGATTCTGGTTATGACTCATCAAAACGAACTAAGGACCAGCTCTTGTGTTCGTCACTTGTTTTTGTTCTCTCTCTCTCTCTCTCTCTCTCTCTCTCTCTCTCTCTCTCTCTCTCTCTCTCTCTCTCTCTCTCTCTCTCTCTCTCTCTCTCTCTCTCACACACACACACACACACACACACACGAGTAAGCCACCAAATGAGAAATAACGGGCTAGGGAAGGGTGACAGGACGCTCACCACACACCGACATTGCCACTAGGAGCGCGACGGATGAATGAAGTGGAGTTGATGAATCGTCTCTCTCCCTGATTCGCTGATTGGTTAGGTAGAGGGGTAAAGATAGACAAACTGAATTGAAACGGAGTGACGAAGGCTGTTAAAAAAAAAAAAGGCGGTTCTAGACTGCTGACGCGTTTTCCCCTCTGAGGGTCATATACTCGTATTTCAGTTGGAGGCCGGATGAATACCGTACTAGAATTACTTCCACTTAATTCATCCTTAATTGTTCTTATCCAGCTTTTCTGTGTCTTAAGAAAACATCTCTTCTTCAAAGATCTTTGCCACCTAATGAAGTAGTAACAGTGTACCTGAAATTATTATTGAAGATTTTACCTCGTAATGACAGAGGACGCCAGATACGTACAAGATTCAACAAAAGGGGGGATGGGACAAAAGCATGGTAAGTTTGTGACTTTCTGATTTATGAAGGCACAGCTTGGGGAGTAGGGAGTGTAACTATGCCTATCATTTGGTAAAATATTAATCCCATTTTTTTTTTCTGGCCCATGAAATATACGTTTCGAAAAAAAAAAGTTCGAAGTACTTATGAGTTGAGGTTGAAAATATCGATTGTTGAAATAAGTGGACTGATTGTTTAGAATGTTATCGTGGGCTTAACTCGCGTGAAACACACACACACACACACACACACACACACACACACATAGGAACACGAGAGAAAGGGAGAGAAAGAGACAGAGAGAGAGAGAGAGAGAGAGAGAGAGAGAGAGAGAGAGAGAGAGAGAGAGAGAGAGAGAGAGAGAGAGAGAGAGAGAGGAAAGGTGGCAATCTATTAAAGCAAGACTCGATCGGCAAGAAAGGGAACGAAAAGTATAAATAAAAATAATAAGGAGAGAGGGGGAAAAGCTTTAGAGGCATGAAATTAATGATGTACGTGGGATTCTCATTACGTGTGAGGTTATGAAATAAGTTTTCACGGAGTCTCCTCTAAAAGCTAATAAGGAAGATTCTTCCGGAAAACAGGATGTAACTAGAAGGATCCTTTTTACATAAATTTGCTGTTGCTGAAAACATATTTTGTTGTGATCCGAATGAGTGATGTCTGTCTTATTGAAGTCGGGACAGCCGAGTCTGTTTTCAAGCGAGTTATAATGTTGAACTGCACCTCTAACTCTATCCTCAGTGTCAAGTTGCTTATTCTCTTATAAAGCAGGAAATGTAATATCCTGGGATGCACACACGTACGTACACTCAAGGATTTCCTGCAACGCCAAATCGCCAATTCCACGCTGAGATACCGTCAGGAAAAACTTTCATGCATGCAGTATTCCAGGACAGATCACTTTACTCGAAATGCTCAGCGGACGTCCTCTCCTTGTCCTTCACATGCGGTTCCGTACCCAGACAATTTGTTGAGCTGAGAGAGAGAGAGAAAGAGAAAGAGAGAGAGGAGAGAGAGAGAGGAGAGAGAGAGAGAGAGAGAGAGAGAGAGAGAGAGGAGAGAGAGAGAGAGAGAGAGAGAGAGAGAGAGAGAGAGAGAGAGAGAGAGAGAGAGAGAGAGAGAGAGAGAGAATATAGGCATCCAAGTGAGTTCATAATACCCATGATCCAAGGCAATTCATCGGGTGACTTTCCTGGCGAAACCCACCACAGCTGTGCACGACGTTACCAAGATACGTGAAATCCCCCGTGATATCACCAGCCTTCGCAGACGTGTTAACATATTGTGTTCTCTCGCTGGGCTTCACACAAATTCTAAACATTGTTTCTATCCCGAGAGATCAGCTCTTATACTCGTAACGTCTTCATGTACGAAGTGCCTTGATAACTACTTCGAACAGTATTAATTGCAAGAACTCTGGAGCTATCAGCAAAGGCAAAATCTGCGTCTGGTATTTCCGTGAAACGACTGTCATTGGAATTCGACAGACATGCTTGCCAGGTTATGCTGAAATGCAGAAAATAAATTTCTAACTCTGCCATAATCTATCCCTTTTACTTCTAACAGAGCGGTACGTCCATCAAACTCCCACCACTACTTTATTGTGCTCATATAAAATTATGTATAGTTTGCAGTTTGTATCTTAGTACTGTTTAGGAATTATGCTTATTAAAAAAAAAAATAATAATAATAATAATAAAGAGGAAAAGGATAAAAAATTAACTCGTATTCCAAAAACTAAATAAAGAATGTGAAAATGACATAATATTTCGAATATCTGGAATAAGAAGAAACTATGCGAGTACTTTTGGTCATCCACCCAAATCTTGGTCTCAGCTCTCCAGTACTTTAATTTTCTAAGAACAGACAGTCATTACACGAAATTAGCCAGTCATATCGTATCTAGATGTACTTTTTCCTTAACAAAATTTCGTGAATAAATATGTGCAGGATATGTTATCGTGATTTGACTTACAAATGAGCTACGACCAGGTATTAACTGCAATTGATAGAACGCCTCATCCGCACACTATGATGTTTAACACTATTGCAGCTGTTGGACCTTTCATTGTTTCATTTCATGTCTCAGAAAATAAGATAGAATTCTGTTTGAGATAAAAGGAGAAACACCAGAATATCACACAAAAAGTGCGGTTAATACTACAGGCGTATGATGACAGCGACTGCATCTACCAAGAATTCCAACGATCCCCTCCTACCTGTCTCTCTCTCTCTCTCTCTCTCTCTCTCTCTCTCTCTCTCTCTCTCTCTCTCTCTCTCTCTCTCTCTCTCTCTCTCTCTCTCTCTCTCTAACTCTTAGCATAAAGTGAAATCTTGCTGGTTACTGACTTAGCAGCCACTATCATTAGCAAAATATAATATGACGAAGTCTGCAACTTGTGAAATTAATCAGCACAAGATGACGTTTTCTCATTATTTAATGCGAATCATATCATCATTTATCATACCGAAAGCATAAACGGCAATAAGAGAAAGTGCGTTCAGTCTTTTTCGGCTTCAGCAGTAAGCGATACCAACCGGAGAAACCCTCATGATAGAAGACTACAGTCGATCAAAGAAATAGCCTTCCCTGCTGCTCTCGCCACTGCGGGGATCCTCACTTCAAAAAGCATCCTTTTACGAGTGACTCTTCAACCTCCTCCACCTTCACGGCAGTCAAGTCACTCGATGGCGCCCTGTGAAGCTCAGACGCTCCTGGCGCAAGGAAACTCTTAGGTGATAATCCCAGTACCGAGCCCAATTTCACGCACATTCTGCACTATCCCATCTTGCCTACCGGTATAATTCAAGATTTGTTTGGGGCTTTGCTCTCAGGATGTAGGGACTCTGCAAACGAATTGTTCAACATTTACCTGTGAGCTATTGTCTTATTTAACATGATGCTCACGTTCCACTGACGTTATCTGAATATGATGTCGTTGAAGACATGACCGCTACTTAGACATGACATAATACAAGGAGAATCTGAATACACAGTCGTGAATACCGTGGATATGCAGGTAAGGAGCTATCAAGGTACGGGAAACTCTAACCTCCTGAAAAGATAACCTGCAGCAAGACTATCGGAAGAGAGAGAGAGAGAGAGAGAGAGAGAGAGAGAGAGAGAGAGAGAGAGAGAGAGAGAGAGAGAGAGAGAGAGAGAGAGAGAGAGAGAGAGAGAGAGAGAGAGGAGGGGAGATGTATTTTCATAAGAATAACAAATGGGAGAATGTATTTTCATAAGAATAACAAAATAAACACTATATAACATGTATGCAAGCTGTTAACAACTGGGTACGACAACAGTCCCAAATTTGCAATGTAATAATTCGCACTCGGAGGTGGCATATAAACTACACTCGTATTTTACCGTGAGCCCGGCCACCCACCTTGGACAAACAAACAATTATTTCCACCCGTTTCTCCTTGCCACCCATCAAACGTGCCCCAGCAGACCTCCCCTGCTGCTCGCCATCCATCATTACCTTGCCCTCAACGGCCCACTATATTCGTAATGCCAAAACATTCGAGACAACCCAACTTTGCAAATGCGACCGCCGCGTGATTCACTTTCCATTGAGTCGAATGGGAACCTGAAATACGGTGGACTATTATTCCTCTCACCGCTGAGTTTATTTTCCTTTCTAGCCTTCCCATATTTCTGTTTTTCCACTCACTGCTTTCCCCGTTAATTAAAAGCTGTACGTCAGGAATTATGTTTATGCTTAATCGTCACGAATGCAATACATACGGCAAATATATTGTTAGCTGATGTTTCCTATAGGATCATGAATAATGTACAAAAATGCTTGTACTTTTAAAGCAGATATCTGTAACAAAGAAAAAAATTATGGCAATATGTTTTTTAGTTGAGCAAAATATATAAAAAGCACAAACACGGAATAATGGTTCAAACAACTAGCAAATACAAGTGTGCTGCTCTTGAAATTAAAAGTAAACCGAACCTGGCCGTAATGTTGCAAGACTACACACTACATATTTTAGAGATGACTGGCGCAGGTATGTAAAGACGCGCAACAGCAATTTGTGTTGCGGGCTGAGGTTGAACGCTGTACACAACGAGAACCCTCCCTTACCTTCCCTTGCGCGACACAAGGTGTGTGTGTATACAGGATGTAACGCGAGTTTCTGCAAATACTAAAAGAGGTGAAAGAACGTGTAATTCTATGTAGAAAATGTCCTATACACATATGCATTTTAAGGCCTTGTTTACCCGTCAGAGTAGCTGAAAATGTTTGGGACTCGCGGGTGTGCTCTGCGTGTAGCTATGAGGTGACGGACAGATGGCTGCACTGTCACAGCCTTGGAGGTGCCACTTGGTCAAATTACGAATGGTTTAATCTTATTTTTTGCAAGCTTGGAATATTACAAAATCCTATAATAAGACAAATTATATTAAAAAGCATGTAATTTACCGATAAGCATTACACGACAACATTATTACGGTGATTAAAAATACTCCTTTGAAATGCTACGTGGTATACACCCTGCATACGGCAGTATTGCGCATGCAATGAAAGGATGGCTAATGGATGAAAGGTGAACATCTGAAGGCAGCAATTAACAACTAGTCTAAAAAATAAATTAATTAATTAACAATAAAATAAATAAACATATAGATGAATAAAAACAAAATAAATAAACAATAAGTTCAGACTCTCGTCCTCACGCGACCTCGCTGCACAAGGCTTTCTCTCACCCCCATTCTGTCTACCTCCTCCATGCAGCAGCTAATCAGTATTTTCAATATTTCACCCCTTTTACTAGTAACCGCTGCAATTCTTTACCTCCTCCTGTTTTTCCTCTAACCTTTGACTACTACTGCTACTACTACTACTACTACTATTACTACCACTTGTACTACTACTACTACTACTACTACTACTACTACTACTACTAAACGAAAATATTTCCTTATTAATTCATAGAACGACACAACACACTGATAAAGATTATTCGGGTTCATGATTCATGTCATTTAGATCTCAAAATTTACCTTCCTTTATCAATAAAGAACTATCAAGGGTACACGATCTTTCCCTAACTTGCAATATGTGCTAGTATATGTGATAAGATGTCCACACGAGATGACAGGGAAAAAACAAGCAAACTTTTAAATGCATTAATAATGCTACGTAAATTAATAAAATTTAAAAACACTTACACACAGAAAACACAATTTATCGAAATTGGAAAGTTCACGCGAAGTAAAACTTGGATTTTAGGTATTAAACATTGTTTAAAGAAATCACGCTCGTAACAATAGTGTTTTTTTCGCCAAACAAGAAGGAGAGTTGAAAAAAAAATAGCTGCAACAATTACAATTTCTCTGTTGTGAAGTGCTTTTCCTCCGCTGTATATTGAAACAGCTTCAACACTGATACGATACCAGTTTTGCACTCGCTCTGAGTGCTTCTTTTGTCTCTCTCAATTTACAAGCGTTTATTAATCTGACTGTCCAAGTATGTGCACGAGAGAGAGAGAGAGAGAGAGAGAGAGAGAGAGAGAGAGAGAGAGAGAGAGAGAGAGAGAGAGAGAGAGAGAGAGAGAGAGAGAGAATATGTGGGAGGGAGGGGGACCTCTGAGTGACTGGTAACGGCCAGGTCAGCTTTCATCGGCTACAAAGCTTCAGGCACGCCACAGTCTTGGTGGGCACCCAATACCTACACTTGGCACAAAGTGGTCATCGCCAGCCTCCTTTTTTTTTTTTTTTTTTTTTTTTTTTTTACATCGTGCGATTCTCAATAAATGTTTTATCAACGTAACCAGCACAACCCCAATCGTCATCGTTCATGTTAAAAGAGATGTGGAATATTTTTTTTCGAAAAATTAACATATTTCAAGAATATTAAGGCACATCTTACGCAGTACCGTTTTAAATTATTGATATTACTATCATCTCTAATATTATTATTATTATCATTATTATAATTATTATTATCTTTTATCATTGTTAACTGAAACACTTCAAACATTTACATGCAAACAAACTGTTATGTATATGTTAGTATTCGCAAGTTCATTTGGGCCAAAACTACAGCTAGTAACATAATTATGTGTGTGTGTATATATATATATATATATATATATATATATATATATATATATATATATATATATATATATATATATATATATATATATATATATATATATATATATATATATATATATATATATATATATATTACTACACTTAATGACTGTAATTACACTTTTCATAAAATACTACGCACATTCCAGCATTTTCATTAAACGAGTGTCTGATGTACTGATTTCACAACAAAAGACAATCTTTTCATTATATTTATTTTATGTGATATGTACGTATATATATATATATATATATATATATATATATATATATATATATATATATATATATATATATATATATATATATATATATATATATATATATATATATATATATATATATATATATATATATATATATATATATATATATATATATATATATATATATATATAAGGATCTGACGCTGAAACTGTCATAAAATGCGTATTTAATGTAATGAACAGAAGAAAAACGAATATGTTTCCTAAAATAAGATCTAACAATTGATTCAAGCAGGCCTGTGCTGACAGATTTTGGTCAGTAAAACCACCGACAATGACCTTACCAGGAGGGCTTGTCTTTTTCAGCTTCATGTCATTGTTTACTTTCATTACGAGTAACATATTGTTCATATATATTCACATAGTTTTGAAGATTTAGTTTGAAGTAACTGACTACATTTCTAATAAGACATTTAACTACAATTTGTAATGAAGTGTTAGTATTAGTTGTTTCCTACTTATTACACAAAGTACTGAATAAAAAAAATACTTTCGACGCTTTCGACATAAGTAGTGCATACGCATTAGAAGCGTATGCACTATTTATGTCAAATGTGGTAACAATATAACATAAAACACTTGTTCGTTTGCATGAATAAAGAATTACACGAATTAAGTGATATATATATATATATATATATATATATATATATATATATATATATATATATATATATATATATATATATATATATATATATATATATATATATATATATATATATGTTACGCATAATGTGGACAATTGCCTAATGTGAACATTAGGCAGAAAATTGCCTAATGTGCACATCAAGCAAGTAGGTTGCGTAAAGTTTACAAATTGTTAACATTAGGCAAAAAATGCCTATTGTTCAAATTATGCAGCTCAATTTTGCCCAATGTGAATAAGGAAAACATACCGAGACGCAATTGATTACGGACGTGACGATGCTGATGTGCTCTCTCTCTGGGCTGATATGGGCTAACCTAACCTAACCTAACCTAACCTAACCTAACCTAACCTAACCTAACCTAACCTAACCTAACCTAACCTAACCAAACTGTAGACACTGGTTTGTCATTCAATTCACATTAGGCAAAATACCCTTGCCTAATTTGAAAATCATGCCTAAAGTGGACATTAAGCAAGTAAGTTGCCTATTGTCAACATCGTGCAAACAAATTGCCTAATGTGAACATTAGGCAATTTCACTGCCTAATGTTCACATTAGGCAATTATCCACATTATGCGTGACATATATATATATACTCGTATCAACTCTTAATGAGGGTAGGGCAAAGGTTTCCTCCGTCTTTACTCATCTCTTATGGCTTTCGGCTTATTTCAGGCCATATCAGTAATAGCTTTTGTTTCATATCTCACTTATCATCCTTTGATTGCCATTTCGCTACACTTCATCATAGATCCATAGCTTGTTTGACGTGTTATGTTCAACATTACTTTTTTTTTATTTGCAGTCAAAATTTGTTCATATATATACAAGAGTGCCTAATCAATGCTGCCCTGAAATCCGTCCGTGTTCTGTCAAGCATTATACCTTCCATATCCTTTAGGACACTTAACTATTCTTTGGAAGGGTTTCTTAAGCCGTCAGATCTCCTGTCCATACATTAGAAGCGGAAGAGGTTATTGATTATAAATCTAAATCCTTGTAGGGCACTACTTTTCAAGACAGTTCATTGTTTGTCCTACTCCTAAAAAAGAGTGAATAGATAAATAAATAAATAAACAAACAACACTCTTAAGTCCAAGCACCTCTGCTTTTTAAGCAGGTTCAACTCGGATGCTTGTAAACTTTATTCTAATATTGTTTCTTAATTTTATTCACGTTCGGAGACGCTTTTCTGCCCAGTCCACCTCTTCTCTCCTCTCAACTTCCTCTTCACTTCCCTACATTTACATTTACGCTTGTGCTCTTCCCACCCCTATTGTTCCTTCTCTAAATATTGGTTCTACTTGTATGCCTCTCTCTCTCTCTCTCTCTCTCTCTCTCTCTCTCTCTCTCTCTCTCTCTCTCTCTCTCTCTCTCTCAAACACACACACACACACACACACACACAAACGATGCTTCTGGTAGTGCTTGTCGACACCAGTAACCGAGTGAATTAAAAATTTTTGCCACATTTTATTTTGGCTGAAAACAACACTGAATCAGAATTTCATTGAATAGCACTAATGAAAACAAACCCTTCTCCCCCACTCCCTACAAGCATACACGCAAACGAGCGCGCATGCTTTCACACACACACACACACACACACACACACACACACACACATTGGCACGCTGGCAAATACGCTCAAATACGCAACACGTAAATCCACACAAAATACACAAACAATACTTATAGAAAATATTGGAAATACAGTTCATTAAGAACTGATAGCAGATCGTCCAATAGTTTCGATACAACGAACAGGCTGAGGTTATATATGGACAAAAAAAAAAAAAACTACCTTTTATATGTTTTACGTACATATGAACTACTTCCTGAGGCGCATAGGAAATGTTCCAGGGTTCAGTGTTTGGAAGGAGTCATACTGTGCACACAACAGTGGTTGACTAGGTCTAGGAGACATCTCTGATTTCAAAGTAAATTTGTGACTTAACTGTCTAAAACTTTTACAGACGCACACTACAGTAGGTACACAAATCATATCAGTGTTCAACGGCAAAGTAAAAAGGAATTATCGTAAACACTAACGCGGAGGGAGGTATAATATAGGTTGGTGTAGATGGTAGTTGTGAAAAAGGCGGAGTGGTACTGATATGGAGGATAAAACAGTGATGCATACGATGATACGGAAGGAGCTGATGTACACGATAAGGATAAGCATTATCTGCTTGTGGAAAGGTTGAGTGCCTTACGGAACCACAGCGCGTCCCACCTATAATGTTACGCACTACCATTGGCTGGACGTGAGCAATCCTCGACGCGTCATTCGTGTTCGATCAGATGTTACGCAATTTTGTTTGGCATCTATAGTATAGGCGTCCGAGCCATGTCCCTGTTTTTATTGCACGGCAGGGTTATTTACGGTGTTGTGTTGGCGTCCGTGCCTGACCCAAGGTAGAACGGAAGGCAGCCATCTCCCCGCTACCACAAGCGTTACCATTCATGTTGATTTCCTTCATCCAAGGAGTTAGCTCTTCCTCTTTTGAACATTTTTGTCTTAAACAATAAAACTGGAGAGGTCCATGGAAAATAATGTGAAGTCTTGCATAATACAAAACGATTAGAATAAAATGCTGTCGTGTATTAAGTCTGCAAACTCAGCAGTTTTCTGGACCAGCGGCGAAACCACTCCCTAGTCTGGCCAGTGAGTCACTCTTTCACAACACACCAAGATGCGTATGTCCATCATGCCATTATTATCTACTTACCACACCAGCAGGGAACACACTTCTTCTAAGTCTTCGACAGTCGAGTTTCACCTTGACCATCAATGCGTATTTGAAAAAAAGAGAGAAAAAAAATCTGTATGCACGTCCACACTACAACACAGCTGCCGATACTGACTGAAGCGAATCACATAGCTTCGGTTCCCTTTTTCGAAACTGTTCGGTACTTGAACGATACATAAAGGTTTCAGCAATAAAGGAACCGCAGAAATTATTTCGCTTCTTTTAATCGCTTGGCGACGCTTCATGCATATATATATATATATATATATATATATATATATATATATATATATATATATATATATATATATATATATATATATATATATATATATATATATATATATATATATATATATATATAATTTTTTTTTTTTTTCTTATCCATTTAATATGTCAATTCTTTCTTGATATCACGCTTCCCGAGTAGCCTTGGTGAGACATCTTAGCGAGCACGTACTATGTACTTAAGTATCGAGCGGAAGAATTGATAACTTGACCTAATATATTTCTTGTGCAATTGTTGTAACTAAGAATTAATATTTGATTTATGAACAAGAGTTTGATCTTGCATTCCTCATCGTGCCCGGTGAGGTTAATGTTTTCGGCGATTAGGCAGCGATGTTCAACTGGGAACGTCTAACAGGACTGTATGAGATATTGATAGACAAACCAAAAGTTACTATCAACAATGAACACAAAATAATTATTATTATCTCAGCCTTTGTATAAATATGCTATATTTATCCTCCTTTCCCAGCTAAACAATTCACTAAAATTATAAAAGCCCCTTTACCTGAAATGATGAGCTTTTACTCATCCAATATGCCGAGAGCTAATTTATAGAAGCATTTTTAACTAGAAAATGTTGGGAGCCTACTTAATAATTGGTAGCTGTAAAAATGAGTACCCCACAGGCAAATTATAAACATGGTGCAAATAATAATGAGACAAAATGTATGTCTTGAGTGGTATTTGACGAAACACCTGGCATTCTTTGAACTTACAACGATCAGTGTAAGTATTAAAAACGAGTATTAAAAAAATATTAAGATGCAATAATATAATGAAAAATGTAATAAATAATAATATGTAAGAGTAAAAGTGAAAAATTGTACAGTGAAGGACACTGTAAAATAATAAATAATAGATAGGATGCTTCCGACAACAACGACTTACGTAGTACAATGCATTGTCTGTCCTCTCATTGAATATTACAAGACTACTATAAGTTTATAAGACGGATATCGAGACACGCGATAAACACCTCTCTTGTCTTGAGGCATCCCTCTTTTGATTCGCAAAATAATTCCTGTTGCATCAGTGGTAGCACCTCAAAATTAGTGGCGTGGACGCCATCCAAGGCACTGTTCTGATATTATTCTTGTAACAGAATAATTGAAGAGGCATTGGATGATTTTGAAGTGAATATTTACCACATGTGGAAGAGTAAAATATAAGAAGTGGACATCAAATAAAATCGTGAATTTACAGTTCGATAACACTGCAGACCCAGTGGCATTCAATGCAGGAGGCCGGCTGTGCGTGAGCAGAAATTTCATCCTTTGGTATGGGCTCAGACCCAGCGGTATTGACCCTCAGGAGTACCATTGCACAGCTCCAAAAGGAATGCCGCTGCCCCGAGGAAGTCTTTAACATTTTTATTTTCTTCTTATTCTTCTCCACCTCCTCAGTTTCTTCTTTCTGACATTCTCCTGCAGTCGAGTGTATAATTTTATCTGCCAGTGTAACAGAAAATAGCATTTTTCATTACACCAAGCAACGTTTCTATACAACGTAAAGGCTGTGAACACGTGGCCAACCACATACACACGTATATATATATATATATATATATATATATATATATATATATATATATATATATATATATATATATATATATATATATATATATATATATATATATATATATATATATATATATATATATATATATATATAATTTTCTTCCATCAGCTGATGAAGGAATGAAGCTAAAACCCATACGAGGACTGGTGTATCGTTTATTTACAGTACACTTGTCCTCGTATGGGTTTCAGTCTCAGTCCTTCCTCTGCCGATGGAAATGCCATTTAGTATTAATTCATTAATTTTACAGACTAAGCATAGGATGTGTGCGTTCCGAGACGTCACAGTCTAAATAAAAATAAAGAGAATGCTGTTGTGTATCTACACATTCGTGTATGATCTAAGATCCCGACCATATATGTCCATGATTCCTTGACTAAACACCGAATTAATGAGGTCTGACGTGTTCGTATTCTCCAAACATGGCTCCCTGTGAGGTGTAGCTGTTACATGAATTTAAGATGCTGCTGATATAGCTCCGATTTGATAGTCTATAGAACATCATGTAAAACGCAACTGTCCACCTGACAGACATCCGGTAACAGGACTACCAGAAATGTTCCCAGTAATGGATGAACCGCTGCGCTTCGTCTGATGAGTCGTAAAGGATCTATTTTAAAGGGCATCACTATCAGGATCCAGAAAGTAAGCTACTTCTGTTCCTTGCCTTAAGGTTTGATACTTTGTGAAGAGAACTCATATTTACTCCGGGGAACTTGTTCATCTAGATGGGTAGCTGAATTCCTTTTCTAGTTGTGTCCTGCGATGAGCAGAAGGTGAGATTATTCCTAAATGCTTTCAAGGTCGATATATGTTAGTTTTGCTTGTGTGTTGAATTGTATTATGTTGTTTCTCTAGGATGTAAGGGACGTTTGAAGAATCAAGTTGACACAATATATATATATATATATATATATATATATATATATATATATATATATATATATATATATATATATATATATATATATATATATATATATATATATATATATATATATAAAGACTAAGAGACTTACTCATGGAGTAAGTATATGCATTTATTTCGAAAAGTAATTAGTGTAGTAATTTTAAGATTAGTGTGACATGGAAAATTTAAATGTTAGTGGGTCCACTTTTTTTTTTATACCACGTTTCCCTACCAACCATAAACACACACACACACACACACACACACAAACGAAAAAGAAAATAATAATAATTTGGCAGATTATATAAATATATAACGATAAATGATAGACGCACGGTATGGTTATGCTACAATGATATTATACATTATAATAATATACGATGCGCTAAGTGTCAGTTTCTTTTCCACATGTAGATTCTGGTCTTAAACACTGTTAAAGGTTGGTCTATACTATTTCTACAGATCCCAATGCAGTAATTAGTGGACATGCAAAAAGTTAAATCAATTGCAGCCACTAGTAAATTTCACAATTGAGTGGAGAGATATTTGAGTTTCAAATTACGTCTGCTTAAAAATTCTTCCACACTGTTTTCTTCAGTGACTCGCAATAATTGTTAAAAAAAAAAAAACTGCATACAGAAATAGAGACGAGGACATACCATATGGTTATCAATATCGCTCTTATTTGTCCTTCAGTCTGTGTGTGCAATTCACTAGGTCTTGAGGATTACATGTTGGACTCGTGTCCACCGCCTACACACTCCTTGAAAGAGCTTAGAGGACATTGTAGTTGGAAGTAAGGCTAAAATGACAAGTTGTGTGGGATGAATCTGTATTATAGTAGAAGAGATGCTGAAACAAATTAAAAGGAGTCAACCCTGACAGAGCCTGCGGTTCTAGTACAGAGTCACCTGCTAAATTTCAGGTTGCCTGTTTAGATAGTAGCTGTAGCACATTTGTTTAGAACGATTTTTATGTCAAGCTCATACACTTTCATTTGGCGAGTTCCGCGCACGTTTACGATTCTTAAGCATTGTGAAAGAGTGGTGATCAGTAATTACAAAAGAATCACCATAACGAACAAGATAGTTAAATTTCATGATAATGATACTGTTAGCATGTTGCCGTTCAGGAAACACACAGGAAATCAGCAAAATAAAGGATGTTTGGAATATAATGTTACGTTGCGATTGTTAATCGAGTATGTTAATAAGAGGAAACTGAAACTGTCATATTTCTTGATTTCACGAAAGCATATGATAAAGTTTCACGAAGCTTATAAACGGTTAGCTTGTGGGTTGAAAATGCCGTCTCCTAGTTGTTATGTATCCTTTTATCCAGAGTCCAATTAATTCAGCTGCTTGACTGAAACTTTCGGAATGCGACAAAATTCTCTCACCTCATACCTTTTGTTTGTATTGTACATTAATGAACAGAATAATCATTAATCATTGATTCCTTGGGTTGTTACATATTCTGGCGATCACGAACGATACACTGTTTTTGGCCACACAAGACGAAAATTAACCTCTTATGTCAATTTTGCAAAGACTGGAATGATAATCAATCAACAGGAGACCAAATGTTTTGTTGCTTCTCGTCTCGGAAGACGCTCACCCTTTCGAAACCGGCAAATAATTAATCCCTGTACTCAATACGTTTATTCAAGAACCAAGTTGACGTCAAATAGCTTTACATCATCGGCAATCAGCTTTCACGCACGAATGGAAATGTGTCACGTGCTGAAATAGATCTCATTTGTGAAGAAACCGTTAAGTTTATGACGCCACTTTGATGTGTAAATATGAGTTCTCTTCACAAAGTATCAAACCTTAAGGCAAGGAACAGAAAGTAGCTTACTTTCTGGGTCCTGATAGTGATGCCCTTTAAAGTAGATCCTTTACGACTCATCAGCTATACAACTCGGCAGTCAAATAAATGTTGAGAATGTATGTATACATGTAATGATTTGTGTTACTGTGAGACAGGTTATCCACCCGTGCCCAATCTTGTACAGCTACAGCAGAGAACATTTTATAGAGAAAAATGGCGGGATAGAGGAAAAATGTGTTGCGCCCGCTGATGCATACAATTATAAAGACAACCAGTGCTGAAATACTTATCATATCACACACTCAATCAGTGATGATGCTAGTGACAGACTTCACTGAAGAAAAACAAATAAAAAATATTCAGTTTGATTCATTTAGAAGATACACAAACAAGTTACTTAATCCGAGCTCGGAAATACACCAACTGTATCACTTAAAGCAAAATATAAATGATGTTATTATTACTTTTTGAAGATTTTTCTTGTGAACGTTTTTTGGCTGAGAAACAAAACAGTGGGATACGTATGGGCCTCGCCTGCACCTATTCCATTGTCTTTGTAGTAGCTCCATTTTGAGCTAGTTATACAGACTGAGATTTTCATGCACTAGAGTTCCATCCTGTTTCACAATTTATTCGATATAACTTTGGTTTTGACCAAGCCAAATAATATTGTATGTCAGGTTATTTACAAGGTGTTCCATTTATAATAATGCAAGGCTTATTACTACACTTATCAGTAGATCTGTCGTATTATTTTTTGATTGCTTATGTTATGATCTTTTGTACTTAGATCAAGTTGGATCAAATTACCTCATATGGACTATCAAGTAGCTATCATTTCGATCACTGTGTTACATGCTTGATTATATTATATAATGCAATAGTGTTACATGTTATCTTTATACTGAGGAGCTTTTGGTCAATAAACATCCATCTACCTGTCTGTTTGTGTGCGTGTGTGTGTGTGTGTGTGTGTGTGTGTGTGTGTGTGTGTGTGTGTGTGTGTGTGTGTGTGTGTGTGTGTGTGTGTGTGTGTGTGTGTGTACCTTAATTTCGCTGACTCAGTCCTTACCATCTTACCAGAAATATTAATCTAACGTACAGATCGAAAAACTAACTACTACTGCTGCTGCTGGTATTATTATTATTATTATTATTATTATTATTATTATTATTATTATTATTATTATTATTATTATTTTTATTATTATTATTATCACTACTACTATTATTATCATTATTATTATTATTATCATCATCATCATTATCATCATCATTGTCATCATCTTCATTGTTGTCTACAGTCTCTAGGTGTGGAGGTGAGTTTGATAAAAGAGCAGTGGAAGGGAAGCGAGTAAAGGAAACCTGAGGATTCCACCTAAAAAAGTGGGGAACGTGAGTGTGAATAGGAAATGAAGACTGTGAGGGTCTTGACATTCTCCTCAGAGACGTGTTAAGTGGAGTGAAACAAAGCAAAAAGTGAAAGAAAGTAGAGAGAAAAAAAAAAAAAACAGAGGTGAGTGTGCTTTAAAACATAAAAGAAAATAAGAATATGATATTTAGGAAAGAGTATTCGATGCAAAGCGAGGTGTGAATCATAGAATAGGAGAGGTAACGTTGCGTCGGTCTAATACTCAAATACCCGCGGGTTTCACCACACATTATATGAAAGCTTAAAAATGCCTCTCATCACCTTCAGCCTCGCTTCCGGGGTCCGCCAACAACCATGGAAAACTCACCCCCTTCCTGAATAGTCGATGTGTTCCAAAAAAAGCTAACACAAATATAATTAAATTAATAACACACACACACACACACACACACACACACACACACACACACACACACACACACACACACACACACACACAGGGGATATGCTGATTGCCCTTATGAAATATATATAAAATCAATTGGGAAATAGTGCAATAATTAC
This sequence comes from Scylla paramamosain, assembly GCF_035594125.1. Classification (NCBI taxonomy): domain Eukaryota; kingdom Metazoa; phylum Arthropoda; class Malacostraca; order Decapoda; family Portunidae; genus Scylla; species Scylla paramamosain. The sequence goes on from NC_087165.1 coordinate 18,592,275, forward strand.
TTAACTCACCTACAACTGGGAGAAAACACCATATAAATTGATAACGGTATTTCAGAAATAACACAACATACGATAAGAAAACTAGGATAAGGATGATAAAAAAAAAAAAAAAAAAGGAGAGCCGGGAAGGCCCCTCGATTTGGGAAGGTGGCTCAAGATGGTGGGATCCATGAATAGTGAAAACCGTTCGTTTCCTCATACCAGCGACATTTTCACAGTTATCAAATATTTCATATGGATAAATGAATGATCAAGACAGAAATATAAACAAATTATATATATATATATATATATATATATATATATATATATATATATATATATATATATATATATATATATATATATATATATATATATATATATATATATATATATATATATATATATATTGCACACACACACACACACACACACACACACACACACACACACACAGAGAGAGAGAGAGAGAGAGAGAGAGAGAGAGAGAGAGAGAGAGAGAGAGAGAGAGAGAGAGAGAGAGAGAGAGAGAGAGAGAGAATGGGGAGGAGGATGATGCCTCCCACAACCGCTCACCCTCTGTTGCTATCACCGCCGCTACTACCACCACCGTCATCTACCTCTAACGCATTTCATGTAGCACTGCTGCATACCAGGTCTAGTTTATGGACGTTGTGGCGTTGAACTAACTTAAAAAGGTTGGTGGTGGTTCGGGTCTCATCATACATCACTGTCCTCGGTTCATTGCTACACACCATCCGGAGCTGTATGAATAAAAAAAAAAAAAATGAAAAAAGACAACATGGTTTCACGCTACAGAATCATTATAAAAATTAAATAAACTTGACAACAATCTAATATCTTTCCAAAAGTGTGTGTGCGCGAGCGCAAGTACATTATATATATAAATGGATACAGGTAAACGGTAAGCTTTCGTCCGAGTGATCCATATAGAGTTTGCTTGGGCAGTCTACGCTGCGGCAGGAAGAGAGGTCTGCCACTGCTGTAAACATCAGCGCCGCCGTCAACAGCTGCGGTGTAGAATATTCATGCAGCAATTGAGAACAGCCTCACCGAGGGGAGCGGGCGGGTTATTAAAGCCACACGTGGCTCGGGCTGGCTATAGTCCTGGGAGTGTTTGCTCAGCTCGCTCCCCCGCCGGCTGGGTACACGAGTGTGTGTGAACGTGTCCTCCAAAGGCCTCACGTGGAGCTTTTCTTTAAGGTACTCTTGTTAATCCTTTTTAGACTCAGGTTAACGTGTATCTGATGCAGGAAAGCCAACAACCACCTGGTTTGAGCTCTGTAGATGTTTTTTTCCTTATTGCATTCAGGAACTTGTAGTGCATTCCTTTTGCTAACTACGAGTTTACAATATTGAACCATAATATTGAACCTAACATTAAACTCCCGAAAATTACATACATACATACATACATACACACACACATATATATATATAGAGAGAGAGAGAGAGAGAGAGAGAGAGAGAGAGAGAGAGAGAGAGAGAGAGAGAGAGAGAGAGAGAGAGAGAGAGAGAAACAGATAAGTGTGAGCGACGTATGGCGTCACGGTTGTGTCCTGAGTCCCAACGCGGGGACTACAATGCCGCTCTGTTATCTTCTACGCACACAGACGTATTATTGTTATTATTATTATTATTATTATTATTATTATTATTATTATTATTATTATTATTAACAATATCATTATTATCAGCAGAATCTGCAAGTTTATCCTTATTATCATTATTGGTAATAATAATAGTGTTAATAATAATAGGTGATGGTGGTGGTGACAGAGTGTGACAGAGTGTGTGCATTTGCTCATAAATGTTTATATGTTAACGTATGTATTTCGTATGCAATACATACATCCATATCTCTATTAAAAAAAAAAAAAAAACCGAGATACGTCCGTATCTAAAAAAAAAAAAAAAAAAAACTGTTGAGAAAAGAACTAAAGCAGTATTTTCCAACCTGGGGGGAATTTTCCCAATAAGGGAAACTGTAGGATTCCAGAGGGAAATCTATTGAGACCGACAGGAAAAAAAAAAAATCATTTGATGTGGCAGTTTCATGCTACGGTTGCCTTTAGTAGTGACTATATACACTAATTTTGGTCGAAATTCCATAATTTTGTGGTCAGTCAGCGAAGGAGAAAATCCAAACATGTGAACTGATTGAAGGGGGGAAAAAAAAAAAAAAAAAGTTGGGAACCACTGAACTAAAGTTATTTTAGGGACTTGTAAAAATATCTACCATTAACGAGTCCAGCCAAGAAGTAGATACAAATAGATATAAATCCAAATGCACTTATTCTTGTCATTAAGTATTTAAATTTAATCTCAAGCACTTGCAATGACACACACACACACACACACACACACACACACACACACTCTCGCTGAAGAATCAATATAACGAACTATTGTGCAGTGCCTATCATATTTTTCACCCACATATCTACACCAGTACATGAATAATAAAATGGAAAGGTACTGTTTTCTTATTTTCCTACGAACTCATGAACTGCCTTAACAACCTGTTCCTGAACACTTAACTGCTTGGCGTTCTTGGGAAAGTAATTTCATAAGAACACTCCATTAACATAAAATTAGCGCGACACTACATTTACACTAGGCGCTGAAAAAAAAAAAAAATATATATATATATATATATATATATATATATATATATATATATATATATATATATATATATATATATATATATATATATATATATATATATATAATAAAAAAAAAAACACCCGGCAGTCAACCAAATTTAAGTAACATACCCTCTTATAGCCTGTCATCTCCCCCTTGGCCTTCAGCGCAGTCAGGATCCGTTGTGGCATGCTCTCACATGGGCTCCTGAAGTAATCCAATGTCATGTCCTGGCACCAGACACGTGTGATGACCTCCTGCAGCTGCGGTACTGATGACACGTGTGCTTCTGTCACCTTCTTTAGGACTTTCCAGGCATTCTCTATCGGATTTAAATCCGGACTGTTGTCTCGCCACTTCATGATGGGGATATTCTTGTCATTGAGAAAGTCTTTAACTTTTTAGCGGCGTGACTACGGGCACCATCGTGTATGGACACGGTGGCGTCATGAACGGCATAAGAGTTGATCATGCCTTAGAACTTGAATGTAGCGATCTCCATTCATGGTCACATTCTTAAGCTGGAAGTAAAATCCATCCCTCTCCATATTCCCATTGAAACAACCCCAAATCATTATGGAAGCACTGTGCCTCACTGTTGTAATGGTGTACCTGGGATTGTACAGATTACGTATGAGGGGGCGCCTCACACGCAGTCTCTGGGATGTCATGACTTGAGAACTGCTCTCATCGGACCAAAGAACCTTCTGCCAGTCTGCCACTGACCAGTTCTTGTGCTTTTTTTTAGCAAATACAAGTCACCTACGCCGCATGGTGCCAGTCGTAGGGGTTTGCGTGCTGCCAGGGAAGTACGTGCATTGCCGTGGTTCGGAATAAGTACCTCGTACGTCTGGCAGTAAAAACAGGGCTGCACGCGCACTTAGTCACTTAGAATTAGATGGTAACTGAAGCCTGCAAGGGCATTGACAGATTGACATGCTAGCCAGCATCCCTCACTCAACGAAGGTTCCTGAGTTGCCATACAATGATAAGTGATGTAATATCAGCTTATGTAAATTTTGGCTCAATAGAAATAGGCACCGCACGTTTGCCTCCCAAAATGAGGCTAGGTCCCAGTATTTTTGGCGCCAACTGTAACATCAGCATTTACCGTAATATGCAGTTCACATAAACTAATAAAAGTTCGTACTACAGGTCGTGCTACGTAAATAATGGTTGCGTTCTTTACCCTCTACTGATGACCAGTCCATGGATACACATTGCACACTGTTTCCCATAATGTAGATAACAAAGAATTCAGAACTGTAAAAGATAGAATTTAGGGAGATAAATAATGCAGAAGTTAATATTGAGGAGTAAAATGTGTAAATATACTTTATAAATTCGATACGGTATCTGTTAGTATTTTCCTATAAAACTCATTAATTGGAAAGGATTTTACTGAAACATTATATAGCTCCAGTGACTTTGTCGTTAATCATCTCAGGGAAGAGGCGCTTATCATTTAGTGAACAATGAACAATGAACATTCTCTCTCTCTCTCTCTCTCTCTCTCTCTCTCTCTCTCTCTCTCTCTCTCTCTCTCTCTCTCACATTTAAAACAACCCATCAGTTTTAACAATTATGGTATGAACGATGTATGGAAAATTTATTTAACATTAATTTGATTAAATCAATGTTTATAAACCCCAATAATTTTCCAACATAATCCTTGTGTAATCCAGAGGGGAAACCCACTCGACTGAACCAAGTGACAACGAAGGATAATCATCTTTCATTGTTCAGGTCTTTTGAATTAAGTTCACGCAAGTTTTATAATCTTTCATTTGAGTGGTTCAGTGTCGAGGACTAGCAAAGTGCAATTCAATTACTGTCCAGTGGTCAGGAACACGTACAACACGAGTATTAACACCGCGTTGTGATTTCACATTCATGGAAGTGGTTTACAGTTACTGATGATCGAAAGTTGTCGTGTTTGCAGATCCTACCAAGTTTTTCACTAATTTAACTACTACTTCTGCTACTAACAACAATAACAACAACAACAAATGATGGTGATGATGATGATAATAGTAATGACAACAACAACAACAACAACAACAACAACAACAACAACAACAACAACAACAACAACAACAACAACAACAACAACAACAACAACAACAACAACAACAACAACAACAACAACAACAACAACAACAACAACAACAACAACAACAACAACAACAACAACAACAACAACAACAACAATAATAATAATAATAATAATAATAATAACAACAACAACAACAACAACAACAACAACAACAACAACAATAACAACAACAAATGATGGTGATGATAATGATAATAGTAATGATGATAATAATAACAATAGTATTAATAATAATAATAATAATAATAATAATAATAATAATAATAATAATAATAATAATAATAATTAAGAATGTAAACTTAGAAGTGTGTTGCTCCAGGCACGAGTCCTGTGTAGCTAAATGCTAAGCACTGTTTTGTTTGTGTTTTATAATTATTAATGTTACAACGCTCGTCCGGGATGAAGTGTTGCAATCACGCGACAGGTCAACATAGCTGGATGTGTCAACTAAAACGCTTATGGAGACAGAAATAACGTCATGGAATGGAGAAACCAGATTTAATCCACATAAAAACCAATGTCGGAGGTCAAGGAACTTGAGTCACCTCAAACACGGCGTTGCAGTCTCCTTAAGACTTGTAAGCATTATCTATATTGAATGAAGGAAAGAAAACAGGAGTTTAGTTATTTCTCATTAGCATCATTTCACAGCCTTCGTCTTGCATTAAGGTATGCAGGAATTGCATCTTCGGAGAGGAAAAGAGGATGAGGTTGCTTGGAGAAGTAATATTTTTATTGTCACACAATCTTTATTCATTTTGTATTCTTATGGAATATAAATTTACGAAACTCTACGAATATAATAATTCCAGCGTTTTGTTCGTATTTCCTAGTTCCATCATTAACACAGAAAAAATCACGGGAAGTTATTATGAAAGATAATCCTATAAATTTAGTTATAGGAAACATAACTCTGAGCATTTTAAACGACACTAATCGTGCAAGAAAACATATTTCTGTAAAAATATATAATCTCTACAAACTTCACATAATTACAAGACTACCGAGTCGTGAGAAAGTATCCTTGCATGAGTACAACTTGTATGCCTGAATATCAGCACGCATCCAAGACACGAACTTTGACGAACTTCTCCAGTCTTCTAAAGACTTATTTATTCTTCACCCGCCAGTCTCTCTAACGTCACTCTAGCTGACTTTAATAAACTTCATCACATGAAACACAATGTTCATTATTGTTAAAGATATTTCAATTTTTTTTTTTTTTTCCAGAACATGCCAGCGCTGATACAGTTATCTCGATGATTTATTATTTTTTATCTCTTATAGTTAGTGTACTCGATGTGCTCTGGTTTCCAATTTGCATTTCTTACATGTTGCGATGAGAAGTTTACAGTGAAAAGACGGAGCTTACCTTTGATTGTAATTCAAGAATTCTTTGATCAGTCTTTATTTATTCGTGTTATTATTATTGTTATAATAATAATAATAATAATAATAATAATTATTATTATTTTTATTATTACTATTGTTGTTGTTGTTGTTGTTGTTGTTGTTAATGTTGTTGTTGCTGTTCTTCTTCTTCTTCTTGTTAATATTATTATTATTATTATTATTATTATTATTATTATTATTATTATTATTATTATTATTATTATTATTATTATTATCATTATCATCATCATCATCATCATCAGGGGAAATGATAGAAAATGAGATGGCCTAACAAAAACATAAGTGGTAAAAATTGAGATGGGTGGTATTTTAATGTATTAATTTAAAGTGAGGAGGTACTGACCTCATTGACCCATAGCAATGTGTCTGACGTTGTTCGTTTCGTATCCAAGGTACAGACCCCACTGATCCAGATATCTGACGTTGTTCGTCATGTGCACAAGACACTGACCCCAGTGACTCAGGGTGCAGGACCCAGCGTTATTCGTTGTGGCTTCCTCACTTTGCCCTCCAGATTCTGCCGGTGCCAGGATAAACTTCCGCTCATTACTTATTATATTACTGATAAAATAACTAAAATAAAAATATTTTCATGGGAAGCTATAATTTATTCACAATATCAGCCTTCTCCATAAACATGAGGACTTCATGTCTCAGGAAGACACCCCTCTTCCCAAGTACCAGCGTCATCTGGAAAGTCTCATCTTCATCGCGACAGCGGAAAAGATTTCGTTCCCATCAGACAGGGACACTACCAGAAAGTGTCGCACTGTAAGGGTGACTTAGCATTCATCACAGTATAGGTGTGTTTCCTAGGACATGAGTTAATCATAAGTGGGATGCGTGTGACTGGCCAGGTAGCGTCCCGCACATGGACAGGGCAGCAAAAGATGTTATTTCTCTCATCTTAGTGGTGGCAACTAAAGCCTCCCACCTGCTTTGAAAAGGTAGCTAGGACTGCCATCCCTATAGTGGGGTACGAGTCATGAAATAGAACGGGACCAGAGGGTGCAACTCGAGTTGGGCATGTCTGGTTATATAAGCTGCTAAACGACCGAGTGATGCAGGATAAAAGTATAAATAGCGGGAGGAGACACATCTCAGAAATTTGTTGCCTTCATGAATTAAGAACACTGCGATTCTTTTCAAACAAATAATGATAAAAAAAAACAAAAAAAAAACAACAATCTGAACCAAAAGACGTACTAGTTCGTGTAATAAGCGAAGTGGATTTACAAAAAAAGAGAAATAACACTCAAACACACTCGTTCCGTGCAGGATTTACAGAATTTCATTCATTGACGTCGGACAAATTACTAATATCTTGTTTGTGGTTGTTGGCTTAGTATGGAGTGTGATCAAACTTCGTTTTCCTGTCTTAAAAAAGCTTGATAAATATCAGGCTGAAAAGCTACCGCTCAGAGAGAGAGAGAGAGAGAGAGAGAGAGAGAGAGAGAGAGAGAGAGAGAGAGAGAGAGAGAGAGAGAGAGAGAGAGAGAGAGAGAATATGCGCCGCAACATCGTGGTCATATGGTGCCGAAGAGGGAGGGTACATGGAACTGAAGGGCACCGAACCCTCCAGTGACAGGCGAGCCATCAAAGGTGGCATCAGCGACCACGCTTCAAGCACCACCACTACGACAAGGTGACACTCACTCCCCACGGTGAGAGAGAGAGAGAGAGAGAGAGAGAGAGAGAGAGAGAGAGAGAGAGAGAGAGAGAGAGAGAGAGAGAGTTTTAATAATATTTACTATGGAAGGAGTGAAATGTGGGCGACAACTGGTTCGCTGCATTTAATTACGAAAGCCATCCATCAAACGGAGACCATTATCAGACTGCGGGGAAGTTAGAGGTAGTTAATGAGATCACACGTAATGATGTTTGTTTACGATAATTACCTCCGCAGATCGTAATTGCTATTGACTTTGAGAACTATTCTTGCCGTAGCTGCCGAAGTCTCACCGTCCGGATATTGAAAAAACGCTCCTCTCTCTCTCTCTCTCTCTCTCTCTCTCTCTCTCTCTCTCTCTCTCTCTCTCTCTCTCTCTCTCTCTCTCTCTCTCTCTCATGAGAGAGAGAGAGAGAGAGAGAGAGAGAGAGAGAGAGAGAGAGAGAGAGAGAGAGAGAGAGAGAGAGAGAGAGAGAGTTAACTATCTTTATTGTACACACACACATACACACACACACATTTTCGAGTCTAGTTCACCAGAGGAAGATGTGTGTGACGTCCAAGACCGACAAATCCCGAAAGGGACTAAAAGCACACTCGTGTGTGTGTGTGTGTGTGTGTGTGTGTGTGTGTGTGTGTGTGTGTGTGTGTGTGTGTGTGTACATAAAAAAATCCAAGCTAACAATGAATGCTTGACGCCACTATCAAAAATGGGTTACCGTATACATGGCGCCACCATCAAGAATTGGGTTACGGTGACAGGTCTGCCTGAATAATTTAACGGTTTTGGGTTGTAAGTACTTAAGACATAGCCTATGTCACTCCCTGGATAAAGGGGGATTCCCCAACCAAATTTAATCACTATCAGTTCATCACCAACTACACATCATATATATATATATATATATATATATATATATATATATATATATATATATATATATATATATATATATATATATATATATATATATATATATATATATATATGGAGAAGATAACCGACAGATAAGACATAATACATGTTACAAAAGTTTCAGCGATCGTTGTCACTTTCCTTTGTGAAAAATATTTGTTTTCTCTGGAATATGTTTTGTCTCCAAGTTTAAGCTTGGATCTTTTTGTACATCTCATTGCAGAGACTTATGTTACTTGGATAGACGAGAGAGAGAGAGAGAGAGAGAGAGAGAGAGAGAGAGAGAGAGAGAGAGAGAGAGAGAGAGAGAGAGAGAGAGAGAGAGAGAGAGAGTCCAAAATAGCAAGACCAATCGAAGATCTTGGTGTGATGTTCCCTTTCTCCCAGTCGTAAGAGGAAAACGAAGGACGGCAGCGGCTCTCGCACCTTCTACTTAGCAGAGATTTAAGGCATGGAGATAAAGGGTCTAGGAGAGTGACTGAAATAGAGGGTGGAAATAAGCAGGAGGTGTAGGACAGCGCGGATAGGGAACGAACCTCCGGCACGGAAGCAGTACAGTATGTGATCATCCAGTGAAACACTGTTGAAATTATAGCCAATTATAGCCCGAAACATCTTGTGTTTGTGATGATGCAGTAGAGAGCTCAAATGTGAAGTGACACCTGGTTGCAAACAAATACTGCGTAGCTTCATAAGTATTATTTTGTGATACAAATAACGTTCGTATGTAAAGAAATACCGTTATATTGTCTTTGTTTTCCATAGCAACCAAGTAAAAGTTAAGTATTTGGGTAGGCGTAGGCTTAGTGGTCAGCGTTCAGATATAGTTAGTTATCTCGGTGACTCGATTTTCAGTCCTGCCGAAAGCTGCCGATCTGACAAGCAATCACCGAGTAGCTGTTTAATATCCTCATAGTTTCTATTAACCCTTACTTCGACAGTGAGGTGCGTCATGTACGTCTGAAAGAGCGTCAAAAGAATTGCCATAGCCTGCACTTTAACAGTATTTGTGGGATGTTAGTAAATATATCGTATTGCTAGCTATATATATATATATATATATATATATATATATATATATATATATATATATATATATGTGTGTGTGTGTGTGTGTGTGTGTGTGTACACTATCTGAGCAACACATTGTTAATAAGGGTATTTGTTTTATAATGCAAGTACAATTATTATACAACTGTTATATAAACTAAAATAATTTCAGTTTCAAGACAGACAAAAGAGAAATATTATGCAGCATTACCACCAATAAAACAGTTTGAAACAAGTAAGTTAAATAAGCATATGCAGCAGCACTTTCATTTCCACGTATTGCCATCGTGATAACTTTTTTTTTTTTTACCTGGTGTGATGCCTGACCCTCGGGGAGTGTAACCCAGCCATGGAAATGACCTTTGAAGAGCTGGCGCGTATACACTGTTACACACTGTATCTTCCCCTCCGTCTCTCATTTACTTATTATGTTTTGCCTTACTATTACTAATATGTGCGTCTCATGTCTCCCGGTATTCTTGCCTTAGTGTTTGCTGTCAGACATCTTCTTCTTCTTCTTCTGAAGTGTCCTCCAAACGCCTATACTGTATGGATACAATGTGATCAGTCTCAAATAGCTAAATAACTACGCTCTGTACTGCTTGTCATAGTGGCAGTTCTTACTAAAGTATCATTATTTGATCTGACATGCACACAATGTGTTATTACACGTCAGCATCGTGGACTCTGCTTAGAATTAGTTCATCCTCCTTCAAAGGATCGAACCCGTCAGTCATACAAGTGCTTAATTAAAATTGATGAAAATTCAATAGTCCGTGGCCTTGGTTATTATTTAGGAGGATCACTTGGTTTTGAGGCGGCAGTTTATTTTTGTGTAAAAGTAGACCGGTGAACTTCAAGTCCGAAGTAGAACCAGGGAGTCGTAATCACTTTATGTGAGCGTTGAGGTGATCCTGAAATTTACTGCATTGCCCTTGCTGTGCTTGTTGTACCAAAATGGAACTATCGAACAGTGGTCGAATTATTACCTCTGGTAGTAACCTGTGAGTTTATGGGCTGCTGCCGAGCCGTTCTCCGGAAACACGAGCGTGGCCACACCCTCTCTCCTGAAGTTATGCTCCGGTCTGACCCACATGACTCGAAAGACTTAGCAGAGCATTAAAATACGAGAGGAAACTGTTCGTTGGTTTCAGGAACCATTATTTGTATTTTCTCGGACATTTTAAAGATCTTCAAGACAATGTATAGGTACACTGAACAAAGCCCGTTGGCGATACGTGTTGGTTAATAGTAAAGAATGGGAAATACGTGTGTGTGTGTGTGTGTGTGTGTCTGTGTGTGTGTGTGTGTGTGTGTGTGTGTGTGTGTGTGTGTGTGTGTGTGTGTGTGTTTTAATCCGGTCATGAAAATAAAAAATAATGAACTCCAGTATTTTACATGAAGTAAGTGAAGTGCGTACAAACCTGCAGCTGAGTCCAACTGTACCAACGCCAGAAAATGTATCCTTTTCGGGAAATATAGCTATACTACTAGGAAAGAGACTCACTACCATACTTAAAACACAATACCCTGACACCAAGTTCATATTTATTTTTCCCAACACGTTTATTATTGCTTTTTTTTTTTATTCAAAGACAATATTCCTTTTGGACTTACCTCTAACATCATTTATTAATTTACTTGTTCGAGTTGCAAGACTCGATATATTGGAGAAACCAAAATGAATCTATCACATGGAATCAGTGAACATAAAGATACTTCAATACGTACACAGAAACAGCTCTTCCCTCTTTTTTCAGTAATAAGAACACATTCATACAGACATGACCATCCGTTTTCGGAAAATGATTTTAGTATATTGCATAAATCTGATACACGTACAGTCACTAAACTATTAGAAGCGATTTACATTAAACACCTGAAACCTCAATTAAATAACCAACTGTCTTCATCACAATTATATCTCTTATAAACTCTGCTCGGAGCTTTGGGGTTCAGGATTCGTATCTAATCTAGTTCTCATACTGCCACTCTTGTCAGTCCTCACCATATTACAAGCGAGAACACACAAGGTTTTGTCCATAGCTTCGTATCTTTATTTTGTTTGATATTTTTTTCTTTTGTTCATGTATAAGCTACTGCTGATAGATTATTTTGTCACATGGCTTTTTGTTAATGCTTGCCTGCCTGTCCCCTTTTGGTTACTGTTATTACTGTTTTTTTTATTTATTTATTTATTTTTTTTTATCGTCTTTATTGTGATATTTTATGATTTTTGTCTTTGTACTTTTTTTTTAGCCAGATGATGCCTCCTGTGAAGATGAAACGTTGCAATAAATGAAGAAGAAAGTCTGTTGTATCCCTGCTTACATTATATATATATATATATATATATATATATATATATATATATATATATATATATATATATATATATATATATATATATATATATATATATATATATATATATATATATATTCTCACACACACACACACACACACACACACATATGGATCAATACACATGAACAGCGCATCTGCGAATTTGTTTTTGTCTTGGGTGAGTGTTGTCAGAAATATGGACAAGGTCTAGCGAGTGTTTCACAAGTAAGGCAACAAGAGAGTGTGGTAAACCGAGCAGTAAATAATGAAGCCATTTCCCTGTGGGCGGTTTATTGGTGTTACACACAACGGCGTGCCTCTACACCCACGGGGATGTCGGCTATTAGTTGAGCGGGTCGTAAGTCTACTGACAGGCGATGGTCCTGTCTGCACAACGTTCGCGGTAGTGCAAAGATATTTTTTATATTTTTTTTTCCTTTTAAATGTTTACCTCATCTCACAACAACTTTGAGTCGCTTATTAATTTGCAACTCGGAGGCAACATTTCTTAAACATGAACAAAACATTTCTTTATATTCTTGCGGCTAGCATGAGTTTGATTCTTGAGACTAGCATGAGTTTGATGTGATTATCTGAAACGTAAGGAAATTACCCAAAATTCAGAATTCGCAGTGTACGCGTACTTTCAAGTTGCATATTGAATTGCAAATACTTAATTTTGCAAGAATGATTTAGATCAAATCGTCCCATCACCATGGCTACAATTGCCAATAGACAGGACTTTGATTGCATGCTGCTCGGCCAGTATAGTCAGGGACCGGATATGCACCAAAAGTTATTTGAGGAGTTCGCCAAAGTCCTCTAATCAACTACGTCATAATGATGCTTAATTTCTGTCCACCTTGGTATTACTTTGTTTTATTAGATTTCTGTTACATTACAGGCGTCCACGTAAAACAAAATCATACACTGCAGACCTACAATCAGTGATCAAAATCACGTTTGGCAGTAATTTGCTATTTACGTAAATATTAATCTTTCAGATCGTATATTTGCTGGGGGGGGGAGAACTTACGGTTTCTTTCGAGCACGATATATTTCTATTGGTTAGCGTATATGGTTTCACTGAAGTAAGTTGATCGATATTAGGTGGGCGGTCTTCATTGTGCCTAATAAGAGCGAGGTGGGAAAGGAATTGTCTGAATTGCAAGACTCAGGAGCACCATTCCAGCTTTGTCACTAGGCGACATAGATGAAGCATACTTATAACAATCGCCTTTGCGTACCACCTTGCATAACTGCGTTTCTCTCACACTGACGCTTTTATGATAATGATGATCATCAGATGATTTAAGCTTGAGTAAACAGCGAAACACTGGAAATGAGTGTCACGTTACTCTACCTGCGACCATGGGTTTGTTACTGTAACAGTTACCTTTGAAAACGCCCTTATTATTATGAGGATATAAAAGTAAATAAGCGAAGCTACAAGAAGCCATCAGGCCTACACATGGCAGTCCTTGTATGAAACATGCCTATATATTTCCAACTTTCATCCTCATCCATAAAACATGTTTAATCTTTTATAGCTATAGACATCTCTATGGGAACTGG
>NC_087165.1:18611011-18658511 GCF_035594125.1 Scylla paramamosain
GAATGTGTAATGTAAAACCTTAAAATGACATTTGTTGGAAACGTATATCCTATGAGAAATATGCTGTTCTATTTTGTCAAAGAAATTAGCTCTGCTGAAATTATTCTAAGTGACTTCGTGCACTCATTCATCTCATCTTCCAGCGACGTCTAGAAACATTTGAACTAGAATTGCGTGTCCGCATGGCTTCCCTCATGTTCCTGACTTGAAATTTATAACATAACTGTCAGTCAAAATGCAATAACAAAACATTATGACTTACCAGAGAGTAAAAATATATCAGATAAATGTATCTTGTTATGTATAATACCAAGTAAACATGATTATCATTTTGAAATGAAGAGCAGTGAAAACAACTCGAACGAACACAGTATCATTCCATACGCCAAAAACAAGTAGAATTGTCTGAATGTGAAGCGGCTTAAGGCGAGCAGGCGAGCAGGCAGCGGTGGATCAGCTGGTGATGGATGCATGATGATGATGTTAGGCAAGTGCCTTCATCGGTGCCATGTACTGAACTAAGCAACTGTACGTCTGGCAGTAATATCGGCGTGTTCTTAGCTGTCCTTTGTGGGCGGAGCTTAGGAGCATAACTAGTTATACGGCCACTAAGAATGCGACTCAGGTTTCAGTGACCATCTAGTTTTAAGTGACAGAGTGTGCCCGTTGCCCTATTTTTACTGCCAGACGTAACGGCGCATTTACTCCCACCCACGGCAACGCACAGACTTCCCTGGACACTAACTTAGCATTACCTTATCTAACCTAACATTACCTAACCTAACCTAAATGATGTGTGGCATTACCTAACCTAACCGGGGGACTTCGCTCCTGCTGGACCCGATTCCTTAAGGACACTAATCTAACCTAACATTACGTAACCTAATCTAAATGACGTGTAGCAATATTTACAACATTACCTAACCTAAAGAAAATGACGTACTGGTGCTGTTAAATGGTGTCGACTGAAGTCTGTGCGTTGCCGTGGCTTGGAGTAAATGCGTCGTGCGTGTGGCAATAAAAATAGGGCTGCATGCGCACTTGGTCACTTGAAATTGATGGTCACTTGAACCTACTACACCAGATTCATAGGTGCTACGTCAACAACCACATTCTCTCTCTCTCTCTCTCTCTCTCTCTCTCTCTCTCTCTCTCTCTCTCTCTCTCTCTCTCTCTCTCTCTCTCATATTTGAGTTTCACTTGCACCGCAATATTTACTTTATTTTTAAACCTACAGATCTTGCCTGCACTACCTTATCAGAGTAATCGTGCACACTATCTCCTACTCAATTATTTCTCTCATTTGGATACCCAGGAAATGGCTAGGTTATGACGGGCAAGTAGCTCATAGCCCAACCCACGTTCTAGATTTTTACTAGTATGTAATGTTCGTTGTCTACAGTAGGAACGCGAGTGCTGTGTCTGCTTCCGCTTTACCACTGCCACAAAGCTCCTCGCTTTACCAGTAACAGTGGGGATTCATGGACACCACTGTTTCTGCAAGTGGTTGGACCTCGGGCTTAGTTGGCTGTTCTGCTATTAGCGGCCAACTCGTACGAGCTGGAGGAATGGATGGGTGACCACATCCGTGAGGTGTGAATGATAGCTCTAAGTTTCATAGCTGAAACTTCGGTACTATTGGCACCACTAAATGGGGATCTCTTGCGATACACAGTCCTAAATGTTCTTTGTTGACGGTTTATTGGCGAATGCTGGTGAATGACGTGCGCAAGCAAGTGGAAAGTGGTATGTATGGTAATCTTTGTTTCAGCCTAATATAGGTATTAGGGATTTAGTCGTATACTTAATTTATTAGATGTATTCGTTAAGCAAATTTTTTTCCTTCACTACTAAGAGTCCAATGAAAAGTCATGAGAATTGTAAATTTTTGAAGACAAATGATCATTCTAAAAAGTGGAACTAGCCAACATAGATAATGAATAAAAGTTACATTTACTTACGGACTTTTTATTATTCATTTAATTTTTTTTTTTTTTTACCAATTAATGTTTATTTCACTTAGTAACACAAGGGAGCAGTTGCAAGCTAAACTGGTGGCTTAGTGTTCGGGTTATTATCATTATTATTTTTTTTTTTTTGTCAAAGCTGCTTTATGTATACAACGTTTCGTTCAAACTATCTTTTTTTTTTTTTTATGTGGGAGAGACATCGACCAAGGGTAATAAAAATACAATAAAAAAAAAAAAGAAAGCCCACCGAGATGCCGGTCTCCGAATAGGGTTCAAAGCGGTAATCAAAAACTGAAGGATAAGTGTCTTGAAACCTTCCTCTTGAAGGAGTTCAAGTCATAGGAAAGTGGGAATACAGAAGCAGATAGGGAGTTCCAGAATTTACCAGAGAAAGGGATGAATGACTGGGAATACTGGTTAACTCTTGTATTAGGGAGGTGAACAGAATAGGGGTGAGAGAAAGAAGAATGTCTTGTGCGGCGAGGCCGCAGAAGTAGGGGAGGCATGCAGTTACCAAGATCAGAAGAACAGTTAGCATGAAAATAGCAGTAGAAGATATGCAACATTGCGGCGATGAGAAAGAGGCTGAAGACAGTCAGTTAGAGGAGAGAAGCTGTTTAGACGAAAAGCTTTTGATTCCACCCTGTCTAGAAGAGCGATATGAGTGGAACCCCCCCCATAGATATGTGAAGCATACTCCATACTTCCAAACCAAGGTTTGGAAGGTTTAAGGTTGAGAAAAAGTGTGAGAGATATACACCTCCATGCCAGACACTATCACCTCTGTTGTGCGCTGGCACACAGAGACGGATCTCTGACACAGAAGCAGTAGTCATTCCAAGGAAAATTAGCAAAATACCTCCTCAGGTCCCCCAAACAAGCAGAGGCAAAACGCCAGAGGCACCTCCGCTTAGGGGGATCCTGAGAATGGATTGGAGCAATAGGACAAGATACTGTTTTGTTTGGTATTCCTAAAATATGAAGCGCTTTATAAAATGCCAACATTACGTTGGGTGGCCAGGCGCATGAATGGTGACATTGTTTTAATAATTAAAATATTAATACTATACTTCATGTAATACTTCATACTTCATGTAATAATGATAATAATGGTATACTTCTAATGGCAATAATAAAAAAAATGTTCACTGATATGATTCTCATTGATAATAACAACAACAACAATAATAATAATGATGATAATAATAATAATAATAATAATAATAATAATAATAATAATAATAATAATAATAATAATAATAATAATAATAATAATAACGACGATATTGTTATTGTTATTATTATTATTATTATCATTAATTTCTTTTATATCTCACCTGTTAACACTTCTCGTGGTGTGACTTTGACCATTTATCACCTCTTGCAGCAAGCAACCCGACACACACACACACTCACACACACACACACACACACACACAAAGGAAGGCAATTTTGTTGGTCTTCGCCTCTGTCGGGTTGCAGTGTGTCAGGTTTTCAGCTTTTACGTCTTACATCTCCTTGGCTTCCACATAATGTTTGTTTTTAGTTATGCACATGCGAACGGTGGTGAATGAACAAGAATTATAGTGAATGAGAACACAGGGATTGCAAATGCTAATTATCTCAACGCATCTGGATTCGAATACGGTATCTTTTGGTTATAAACCAAGTGCGCTAACTACCACACCATCCAGTTGGTGCGTGCAGGAAACAAAATCGCTGACATATACAGCAGAAAATTTATCTATAGAGTAAATAACAGATTCCGACGACTTTTGCCTCACATTCGAATATGTTGTTTGATAGATTTCTTACAGATCAAGTACGGTAACAAAGTGTCGTGACAAAAATTATCTTAAACTGAAAGATACAATATAACTTATCCATGTTATTATCATTAATAATTAATAATTAACGTCTCCTGCCAAAGAAGAAAAGTAAATAAATGAAAAAAGAAAGATAAAAAAAAGAAACGGGAAGGAGGCAAATATAACAATATGAAAAAAATAATAATACCTAAAAAAATAAATAAAAATGTCCAAGTATGGTGGCAACACTGCTTTAGATTGCCACCACATACCCCTCGAGTTAGTATGTCATATCCCTCACTTTCTCCACATATTTCTAGAGTTTTGATGCGTAACTTGAGAGTTGCACAAACGAATCCGTGGTCAGTTGCAAAAAAGTCAGCATTTCAAATATCTTTGCATTTCTGAAGGATCCTCCAATTAGTGTTAACGAAGATGTGATGAATCTCGTATACATTCCTCTCCTACCGAGTCCTCCGGTCTGGGTTTGCAACCTTCTAAAGTTCAAGCATAAAGAACTATTGGCATTCGCGCCATCAGAGTCCTGGAAACCGACACATCACTCGAAGGAAGCTCTTTCATTGACAAAAACTGGATTCAAGTCGAAACATGTAAAAAGAAAATATATGTATGGAAATGTGTAGATCATTTAAAGCCAAGTCTTGTACCATACGCATACTTCTCTTGAAATTTACATTATTTCAGGAGAGGCCACACTACAGAAAGGAAATGATGCCTAATGAGGATTTCAGTTCATCACCCGGACCACTCTCAGCGACGGAGACTTGCTTCTCATTTGACTCCCAGTGAGTATGCCAGTACATTAATCCTTCACTGCCAAGCATCCTCGTTCCACTGAGATCCACTGTAGACACCTTCAGTTTCCCCAGCTTCCTTTACAGAGAGGAGAGCCGGGGAGACTAAGTATAACACAGGCATTCACATTCTGGCAATTTATCACAAACCTGGTTACATAGACAACTGCCACCACTGCAGAACGTGGACAATCCTTATTATGAGATGACGGGCACAGGTCGTTTTCTCTCTGGGAGCATACACGGGCCACAAAAGCTTTGTCCGTCCCACGACATCTGAAGCGATCGAAGTTGTTTCATGTTGTCACAAAAACGATATCAGCCATTAATATCACTGTTTCAGGTCATCTATGCTCACATTTGATTTTTATTTCTTTATTCGTATCGATATACATGATGACACTGAAGGAACGGGATTTTCTTCATAATAAAGTAATAATTATATGATATTCAATGGAAGCCTATTTTAGATTGTTTCTAACACCACCGTTTTACTCCTCTTTTCCACGATACCGCCTTGGCTCAGTGGCAGAGCGCTGGTCTTGTTGGTCAAAAGTTGTGATTTCAAATCTGAGAAGGGCAGGGGACGAGAAATGCCTCATTGTCGTCTTCTATTGTCACAGATATTGTGTGCCTATTTGTTTTCTGCTTTCTTTTGAAACTCCTCTCTCTCTCTCTCTCTCTCTCTCTCTCTCTCTCTCTCTCTCTCTCTCTCTCTCTCTCTCTCTCTCTCTCTCTCTCTCTCTCTCTCTCTCTCTCTCTATTTACCTATTCACGAGAGAGAGAGAGAGAGAGAGAGAGAGAGAGAGAGAGAGAGAGAGAGAGAGAGAGAGAGAGAGAGAGAGAGAGAGAGAGAGAGTTTTATTCACAAGCATAATTTAAAACGAATTTATTACGCTCATCCCTGATGTATAGGCTTATAACTAAATCATCCATAATCATAACACGAACAAACGTAACAATAATTAAGTGATAAATAGCGATATTTCCTATTTCTGTGAGGAGTGTGATTTATTTTCTTTTACCAAGGTGATGAATTGCCGGTGGAGAAAACAAATGTGTGTGTGTGTGTGTGTGTGTGTGTGTGTGTGTGTGTGTGTGTGTGTGTGTGTGTGTGTGTGTGTGTGTGTGTGTGTGTGTGTGTGTGTGTATACATATATATATATATATATATATATATATATATATATATATATATATATATATATATATATATATATATATAGAAGGCCGAGATATGTCTGAAAGCTGTAAGGTTGTTGAAGGTCAACGTGATGGATGAGAAAATTGATGGTGGTGGGAGCAGGAGTGATGGTGTGTTTCCCGGCCAGTGGGCTGTAAATATTTTAGCCCCAACTGGCGGCTGCTTGACACAGTAAATGGTGTGGAATTTTTGGTTTTGTTTGTTATGTTTTTTTTTTTTTTTTCTAGCCAAAGGTGTACGGTATAGTATGAAAACATACGACCAAAAATATTTATTCTTATTTATTTTATTTTTTTTTTTTTTCAAATGCCAAAGATGAGCGTAGGATAACATTTTACAAGAGAATGTTACCAATTTTATATATGCATTGATGATCGAATAATATAACGCGCGTAGAATACATACTCTCGAAGAAGAGAATGCATATTATAGAATGACTGATTGTAAGGTAGAAGCCAGTGAGTATTATTACTATTTTTACTACGCATTATTATTTCTATTATGAAACCACCATCATCAACAATAGCAATAACAAATACGCTACTACTGCGCTAGAGCTGCTCCTATTGCTGCTCCTGCTGCTGCTAATGCTAGTACTACTACAACTACTACTACTGCTTGCTACTAATGCTATCACTACTGTCAATGCTGCTGCTGCTGCTGCTCGTGTTGGTGTTGCTCTTGATGCTGCTGCTGTGTACTACTGCTGCGACAATAACAACAACAACAACTACTACTACTACTACTACTACTACTACTACTACTAATACTACTAATAATAATAATAATAACAAAAATACAATAATAATTAAGATAAGACTTTTCCTTTTCTGAAGATATTACTCAACAAGCTCAATATATGAAGTATTTACAATTAACAAAGCACATACCAAGTAAAATGTAACGTATTATATATATATATATATATATATATATATATATATATATATATATATATATATATATATATATATATATATATATATATATATATATATATATATATATATATATATATATATATATATATATATATATATATATATATATATATATATATATATATATATATATATATATATAATTACAGAAATGGACACACAGCACAGAAATATAGTTGAAAACTGTAGTAACAGTTAGCTCCTCCATCTTTCCTGAGATGGAGGTGACGTTCCAGAGGGGCGCGGTGAAGGATGGCGGGTGAGGCCACAGGCGGGGACGGTGGTAGCTGCGGGGTTCCCGGCACTGACTTCACGCAGCAGTTATTGTGTCGGTATTTCTTGACCCCATAGCAACGATTTTCCTCTCCATCCGACAGTGGGATAATTAGCACAGTTCAAGTTTCATGGAAGTACACGTGTCAGAACATTTCCTGTTCTTCACGACCTGGTACTTGCAGAAAGCTTGTGCGTTTCATGTTCAAGTTGGATACCATGGATACAAGTGATTACAAAAGATTTCGAACAGCAAGAGACTTTGAGATCCTTACCAGTCGGTTTACCCAATAATATAACACGAAAATGGTGACTAAAATATAAAGGCAGAGTAAGATATAATGTACGACTGCGGTAGTTTGTCACGAAGGTATAACACTTGCTGGTGTGTTAATGTGGTGTGAATATGATGCAGAGACTGCAGGTGGAGGTACAACACCATGACACAAGTAACAAAGAGATCGGTAACATTCAGAAAACACAAAAATATGGCATTATTTTACGTATTCTGAGCACTTAAAGCTCTAAAACAACTAAGAACAAATGTGTGGTATACACAAGATAACCATAACGTCTTTCCCTCATTATGTACTGTTAAGTGGGGACGACTTGAAACTGTTTTATTATTATTTTTCCTGGAATGATAATTGCTTTCGTATTAGAGATCCATCTCTCTACAGAGCGCATAAAAAAAAAAATGTCTCTATGATGGAAGCATATAATCCAAATACCTTCCCTGATCCCAAAGCGCATAAACCTTGGATCTACTCAGCATAGTCTCGTGTTGATCAGAATGCAGAGGCGGCATTCGAACGGTACATGAGCACCATCCTCTGAAAGCTATGCCCTTTATATTTATATCCGAAATTATACCAGCATGTTCCTTGTTAGAAACTCTTTTATAACTTAGAAATGCCAGAATTCAGCCAGATCATCTTATCTCGTGACTTTTGGGCCTACCCAAAAAAATAATGTCTTCAACTTTTCTCCTTGTGTTTCACCCAGATGGTTCCACAGCCATTTCGAAGTTGATTTTTCTCTAAGACTTTTACAGTCAACTTCATTCTTATTTCGGATCACCAGTATAAACTGAGCCGTTCCCCCTTCGTATCTACATTCTTTCTCCCTCCCTCAAAAAGGTGTTTATGGGGATGATGGAATCACATCTCGCTGTATTCGGCAGCATATTTTCGCACAAATAATACATAGTGTGTGTGTAGAATACCTCTCGACTCCCTGTCATTGGGAAAGTCTGCCTACATATATTCAATACACGTGGAGTTTACAGCGGCGGATATCGAGGAGAGTAGAAATAGAGACAAAGGTATTAAATATGGGCCCTTATGATAATCCTAAGAAAGGAAAGGAGAAGAGTGTTTGCACAGGTGTTTCTCACACCTGTGAAAGTCAGGTGTGGCCAGGTCGAGCTGTGATATTTCACTGAGGTAGTAGTAGTTGTAGTAATATATAATAAAACACACAATACAACAGTTTATAGTATTAATAACATATATGATACAAAAGGACGATCCATTGACGATCTTATGACTTTCCTTACTGGATCTAATACTTTAGTGAGTCTCTCTCTCTCTCTCTCTCTCTCTCTCTCTCTCTCTCTCTCTCTCTCTCTCTCTCTCTCTCTCTCTCTCTCTCTCTGGCGGATGGAACCTGGACCGCAGCACATTATATATTGATTTTGTCTTCCCATGAAAATAAATAAATAAACAAATAAAAAATAAAAAAAACGGAAATACATACAAATATCTGTATGAAATCTATAAGAAAATCTTTGGAGTTCGGCATGGACGTTACACATAATACAGATAATTCAACTGTATTATGGAAATGGAGCAAACGTAAGTTGAAGATACACTGGTTGAAATTCAGATGAATGCATGGACGTAAGCATTATTGTTGGATAGTCAAACCGAGGGACACAATGACAGCAAACAGGCAAGGCAGAAAGAAAAGAGGGAAACACGGAATTATTCAGGTTAGGTTAGGTCTAGTTCCACACACACTCACAGATAAGTCTCCGTCGTGGTAATGAAAGACTGCATTAGACATCTTCATTTTTTTTTTTTAACGCACTGTTCATGAGGTTCAAAAAATTTACTCCATATATTTTTCCTAAATTAATGGGAGCCTCAAGTCGTGACGTGCAGGTCATTTCTACATGGTGAGCCAGTTAATGATATTTTAATCAGTAGTAAATTTTTAACAATGTAGCTATTTTACAAGTCTACGAAATTAAATGGTAGGCAACGACGACGTCAAAGGAACAAGCTGAGTGACGTAGCATCCGTAAATTGGCGTCATTAGCTGTCTTCACTGCAGACTGTGAACGTTGTGGTGCGGCAGTCACGTGCCGGGAGGAGTTTTAAGGCTATTCTTGATTTTCATAGCATAACTCGTAGGTCGTGCGTCTTTAAGATATTCAGCTATGTAACTTTCAACCAAAACTAATTTTAAAATAAAGATGCTACCATCCGCTTTGCTTTACCAGTTTTCCTCTGATGTCGGAATACACATCTCCCAAATATTCCAGTTGACACTGCAAATGTTAGTGTTATGCCCATATTTACAGGTGATTATAGCGTTCTAAAGCTACTAGGAGGCAACTTCATGGTTGGTTCACACCTCACCTTGTTATTCCACACTTACACTTCTCTCTTGGTTCACACCTCACCCTGTTATTCCACACTTACATTTCTCTCTACGTTGTTGTTGTCACTGTGTACGTCTGTGTCGCATGTCTCGTCTGTCAGCAGCCATTGTACCCTTCCTTCATTAAGAAGAGGTTGGAACACTCCCTTTCGTCCATTCTGGATCTTCTGCAAGCATCATTATAATGTTGTCATTCAGATTGGTTCTTCTTGTTAGTGATCGTTGTGCTATTTACATAGTCGGCAGTCTATGTAAATTAGTTAGAATAGTCAGGAGGTTAACGAAAAGATTAGACAGGTTTATGGATGGAGATAATAGATTGAAATAAGTAGGTATATTTCATACAGGGACTGCCACGTGTAAGCCTGGTGGCTTCTTGCAGCTTCCCTTATATATATATATATATATATATATATATATATATATATATATATATATATATATATATATATATATATATATATATATATATATATATATATATACTCGTATAATATATGTATATATATATATATATATATATATATATATATATATATATATATATATATATATATATATATATATATATATATATATATATATATTTAAAATGAATCTAGAATCATACTAAGAAAGACAATATGGAAGCGACAATAAAAGTCACTCATCACTGATAGATATTTGCTCTTAACTCTGATGAATGAAGATGGAGGAGATGTCATTAATATTGTAGATATGCAAACGTAGAGTAATTAATTACGTGTAATAGGAAAGATAGTGTCAGTATCTATTGAGGTAATCGACATAAAAGTAGTATTTTTAAAAGTTATGAAACAACGATTACGGATATAAAAGTTTACAATAATATCAATATTACTTGTACCATTACTTGTCAGTAGCACATATGAGAGGCAGGTTAGAGAAATTATGGAAACGATTAACTTTTCCAGAGAAAAAAATGGACACGGAGACACCATCCATTTGAGATAGACAGATGGCGTCTTTGAAAACGAAAAAAAAAAAAAGTTATTTTATTACATCTTAATTGTAATGCAATAGTGACAATGCTGGCAATCACGGTAATAATAATGTTAATGCAAAAGGAAAAAAAAGACCATCACAACATCAATACTGATAACAACAATAAAACCAACAACAGCAACCACTACTACTACTATTACTACTACTAGTACTACTACTACTACTACTACCACCACCACCACCATTCTACTACAAGAACAGCGACAACAGCAACAAAGGCAAGAACAATAGCAACAAAGCAATAACAAAAAATATAAAAAATAATTACTATGTACTACTACTACTACTACTACTACCAATAACAATAATAATAATAATAATAATAATAATAATAATAATAATAATACTGTACCACTACTACTACTCTACCACAGCAGTAGGAGCACCACCGCAAACAACAATTATGATAATAAAATACATATACTATGAAATTATTAGACACTACATTTCTCATAGGACAAAGGGATAAATGTTTCACAGACAATATACGTTTCTCTTTTGCGTGACTCAGCATCAGGATTAATTTTCTTTGTAATCTCTTTGTATTTGGACGGGTAAGAGAACACAAGGGTCTGAATAAAAAAAAAAAGTAAAAAAAAAAAGAAAGAAATAAAGAAAAGTATAAAAAAGACCGGTCACTCTCTGCACAAGATAAAAGTGGAGCAGGTTCCGAAGAGGAAGATAAATTTTTAATGCTTAGATCCTTAAAACTCCCTCTTTTGAAGGTATTATATTGCTCGAGCACAGTACCCACCAGGAGGATGTATTTCTTAAGCCTATGTAAGTTAAAAGAGCAGTTGTGTGTATGGACGTGTTAAATGCTTTGTTTGACGTTATATACTGTACTACTTGTATATTCTTGGTATAATATCACATTGATTTCTGTCTTTTTTTTTTTTCTGCACCAGACAATCATTCTGTGTGTGTGTGTGTGTGTGTGTGTGTGTGTGTGTGTGTGTGTGTGTGTGTGTGTGTGTGTGTGTGTGTGTGTGTGTGTGTGGAGGGGGCAGGGTTCGTTCCCTATATTTACATAGTTGCTAATATCACCGAAGTGGCAAACCAGGTCACGCCAAACGTAATTTATTGCAACATTATTATGGTTTTATTGTATCGCCAACATTGGTGTGCTATTTTTGATTGCCTATTAATGGCTTGTTTCAGTTCGTTGTATTTAATCTGTATCAAAAGCAACATGCAAATATTTTCAGATTTTTCATTACATGTATTTACTGAATATATAAATGTTACAATCCATCCGTTTTCTATTTTATCACTTTCCGAAAATACTTCGTGTGTGTGTGTGTGTGTGTGTGTGTGTGTGACGTTACCAAGGCGAAATGATAATGGCAACACCAACAGTAATAATAATAATAATAATAATAATAATAATAATAATAATAATAATAATAAGTATGGTAAAGATGAGAATATGCAACAGCAGCAAAGGATCAGCAGAAGAAAGGGCTACGCTGGAAAGAGGAAAAGAAGTCTTCTCTCTCTCTCTCTCTCTCTCTCTCTCTCTCTCTCCTCTCTCTCTCTCTCTCTCTCTCTCTCTCTCTCTCTCTGTGTGTGTGTGTGTGTGTGTGTGTGTGGGTGTCCCTTTCCATCCATTACCCAAAAGCAACGTACATTTTTTTTTTTTCATTAATTCTTCCAATTTGGCTTTGCCCAAGGTTACGTCAACATCCATCACTAGTCACGGGCAGGCGCTGGATGGGAAAATGCGCCGCTTTAGTGAAGGGATGTTGTGATCCCACATGGTTGTTGCTCATATCATCAAGGGAGTAAAAGATTTGTATCTTTTTTTTAATTACTGTTTCCCTGCATGGCTATATTTTGCTGAAACCTATGTGGCAAATATAAACCTACGCACGTATTTTTTACACACACACACACACACACACACACCACAACGATTCCAAAACAACGAGTAGACTCCTTAACTTTTTAACCATTATGGCTCTTCTAGTTCATGAAAAATGGTGGTGGTACAAGATTAAAGTATAATTTCGAAAGAGTATTATCTAAAAAAAAAAGTTAATAAATAGATATAAAAGGTAAGAAGTAACTTAGCATTTTTAGTACCTGAACTCTTATTTGTGCTCTGTTAAAATCGTCTAAAGATACCCATGTATCATACTCTTATTAGAAGTCAGGAAGTTAGTGTGTTCAGGCCCAAAGCTGGCTAGGGTCGCTACTACTCAACGTACCCCACCGCCTCGTAATCTATCTTGCACTTACCACTACTGAAGGTGAGAAAAAGTAAACGATACTCCCATTTCTCTTCTTCGTTCACAGAATGTAGCGGAAATCCACCAAAAAGGTGTCTCTTCCCTTATATATAAAGTTTTATGATAATACGTTTTTGCCAGCCGCCATTAGTGTCAAGTGGTAGACAGGCAATAAAAGGCCCCGAGCCATGTAAAAACGACGCGCGCGGTCATGGGATGAAGACCATAAAAGAATAAGAAAAGATATGAAGGAAACATTTTTGGCCAACGCTCGAGATGCGCTAAATATCAGAACTTGTGATATGATGGTATCTACTGTAATAGCACTAAAATAATATGTAGAAACACGTACACTATCTCATTATTATTTTTCTAATGTCAATGTTATTTTCTTTATATCTTCAATTTGCATAAGTTTAAGTGAGACTTTTAGTAAGAGCCTTCTCCCCACCACTTGTAGGATAAAGACGGGCCACTGCATTGGTCACGGGGTAAACAGTGATTTCTGTGTGGCATCGAATAGATCAGCTTTAACATCATTGTCGACGCCAGGGCTACTAAGATGCGGTAGCCAGGTTAGCTTCCCATGTGGTGGATCGGTGAGTCCAGAATGTTGATGTACGACTCCTGAACACCTTGAACGCGTTGCGAGAGAGAGAGAGAGAGAGAGAGAGAGAGAGAGAGAGAGAGAGAGAGAGAGAGAGAGAGAGAGAGAGAGAGAGAGAGAGAGAGAGAGAACCTGCCTTTTAACTAAAGATGGTTGTGCCTAACATTAGCAAAACAACAATACCATAATAAAGAAAAAAACAGGTATGTCACGCATGTATTGTGAAAGTTACCCTTCAACACTGCCGGTTCGGAACGCAATCAACTCTCATAATGCCATTACTTGGAACACACTGCATCGGATGACAAGAGAGAGAGAGAGAGAGAGAGAGAGAGAGAGAGAGAGAGAGAGAGAGAGAGAGAGAGAGAGAGAGAGAGAGAGAGAGATTCTGGAGTCCCTGTCGCCTTCATTTCTCCGGGGTAGAGAACTTTGTGCGCGTTAACTGCTGCCAATTCTCTGCATCATAACGTTGCAAGGATGAATAATGTGCTGATATTGTGACTCTCTCTCTCTCTCTCTCTCTCTCTCTCTCTCTCTCTCTCTCTCTCTCTCTCTCTCTCTCTCTCGACAACTAATGCAGATAGAGGGTTAAAGGTTCTCGGCCAAGCATCGTTGTTGAGGACGAGGCTTCAAAGGCAGCTGCTGGTGGTGAGTGGAGCTGCCATTTCTGCTGCTTTTTGCTTATTACCAGGAGGCATTAAGAAAAAAAAGGAATGCAGTGTATTTTTCTTTGTTGTGATGCTCATAGTCGTTATGTTCTGCATCGCCGTAATCATTATCATCATCTTCGTCCATGAATGTCATTCTTATCATCGTCACGAATCACCTAATCATCGTCATCGTAATAGCATAATAATAATCGTAATAATAACCAACACACTGTGAGATTTGCGTCCGCTAATATCTTGCCATGGCGAATGAATCCATTATTGTAATCTGAAAAAAAATAAATAAATAAAAAGGCGCCTTGGATGCTTGACTTCTTTCTCCCACGTGATTGCTCCGATTTACTTTTTTTTTCTTTTATCTCTCTCTCTCTCTCTCTCTCTCTCTCTCTCATCTCTCTCTCTCTCTCTCTCTCTCTCTGCATAATCAACGCCAGATAGTCGAATCTCCTGCCTCGCTGCCGAAGGCGAAAATGCAAACATAGAACATCGTTGGACTGACTCTGGACTGACACATGACACGCTTCCATCAAACCTTTTTTGTCGAATCAAGAGTAAACGTTAAAAATCTAGGTAATTTTATGGGACTGGGATGATAGGTGGGTATGAGTATATTATAGTAAGTTTTATACAGGGAGTCACGAGTAGGTTTAATGGCTTCTTGCAGGTTTCCCTTAGTCCCTATGTTCCTATGTTCAAACTTGTAACGCTATATCTCCAGTAAATGATGCGATACATAGGCCAGGGTGTAAAAATAAAGGTGTAGTCTTTTTTTATTTATTTATTTTATCATTATCATTACTACTACTAATACTTCTATTACGAATAGTGTTGTTGTTGTTATTATTATTATTATTATAATTATCATTATTATTATTATTATTATCATTATTATTGTTATCGATTATTATCATTATTATTATTATTATTATTAGTAGTAGTAGTATTATTATTATTAGTAGTATTAGTAGTAGTAGTAGTAGTAGTAGTAGTAGTAGTAGTAGCCGTTTTTTACATGTGAAACTTTGAGCACATACTATATACCCAGAAAATTAAACCTATGACAAGGAGACGTACTCCCTAATGAAAATGGTAAGCAGTGTGTATTGTTAGTATAAAACTGAACTATGATCTCCCCCTCAAAAAAATAAATAAATAAATGAATAAATAAATAAATAAATAGATATAATAATAATAATAATAATAATAATAATAATAATAATAATAATAATAATAATAATAATAATAATAATAATAATAACATAAGGAAGGATGGAGGAAGGGGTAGACTTATGCACATGTGGCATTACCTGTATGAAACACATTATGCCCACCTATCAGCCATATTCATAATGTATAAAATCTTGTAAGTTTCCCTTTTGACTCGGCGCTAACACTCTGATTCCAAGTTATTCCCGTCATGTATTTTATTTAAGAATCTATTTCATTCTGTTCCTATATAATACAGAGAAAGGGAGAAAAGAGGTTGCAATTTAGCTTAGTTTTCTTCCAAGGCATATATATTTATTCTTCTTTTGTGAGTGATTGTTATCCAGAGACTAGTGACAAATATCTAAAATTATGGAGGGTTTTTATACGCTTTTCCCCACCACCCACCCACAATGCTTGCGTCTGGGGACCTAAGATATTTGCGGGAACTATCAACAAGTATATCGTGAGACTTTATCCGGAAATTCGAGGACACCTCTTCAGAAATTTGAGAATTTTTCATGAAATTACTTAATTTATAAAAACCCTTATGAATGTTTGAAAATCACCTTAGACCAGCTATAATGTGAAGAAAGCGGACTTATTCGTCATGAAACAATGAACTTAAAGGGATTCTGGCCGACCATGCTATAAGCATACTAAAAGGAATAGTATATTTTGCAGAGAGAGAGAGAGAGAGAGAGAGAGAGAGAGAGAGAGAGAGAGAGAGAGAGAGAGAGAGAGAGAGAGAGAGAGAGAGAGAGAGAGAGAGAGAGAGAGAACAATTAGTCAGAAATGTATTCCCTTTACAGATACCCGTATATCATAGCAAAGTACCAATTATCAATAAAACCTGTCCGTCCCCTCACCACTCATGCATCACTGACCCTCACTTCCAGGCAATCGACATTTGAGTAATCCGCCGCAAAAACGCTTAATTTCAAATCGATATACAAATAGAGAATTTTTTTTCTTTTCTCATATATATATATATATATATATATATATATATATATATATATATATATATATATATATATATATATATATATATATATATATATATATAATAATAATTTTTTTTTTTTTTTTTAGCACCAGCAGACGAAACTTCGAAAAATCCCCAACTACACACGCTCCAGAATGGCGAGAAAGAAAAGGAGAAAAATAAAACTGAAATCTTTCAATGCAATGCCGGTTCTACACATTCCCCTTTCCTCGAGTACTTACCGTGAGAAAAGCCCCACGTGATTCTAAAGGCTGGCGTATAAAAGTTACTAAGAGCATAAAATAATTCCTCTTTGTAGGTTACGATACGGATGAGAGAAAGTGGAAGATCTAGAGAGAGAGAGAGAGAGAGAGAGAGAGAGAGAGAGAGAGAGAGAGAGAGAGAGAGAGAGAGAGAGAGAGAGAGAGAGAGAGAGAGAGAGAGAGAGAGAGAGAGAGAGAGAGAGAGAGATTAGCGGGTGTATTTGTCTTTTAGAAAACAACAAACGCAAGGTATCTATACTAACTTTCCTGTTTCTTTGATCGTAAGTTAAATTTGCTTTCTGTTTCCCTGAATAACATGTGTGTGTGTGTGTGTGTGTGTGTGTGTGTGTGTGTGTGTGTGTGTGTGTGTGTGTGTGTGTGTGTGCGCGCGCGCGCTAAGACGACAGAGAATACGTTCACTGAGGGAATTAAATGTAATTAGTTCAAGCGATAAGAAAAAGGCAGTACTACATTGTACATCTTTATAATCCCATTTAAACCATTAAATTCTTTCTCTGACTTTATATACGTAGCCACAAAAAAAACACTTCTCTTTGGGTACACGTATAAATTTCAATCGTAAGACTGATGCAATTCAGATGTATCTAACACCATGAAACAGAGAAACAAGACGAGTAGCAAAATTGAATAAACTGCATTGTCTTGGAAACGACTTAATATTACATGTAAATAGTGATCAAGGAGATCCGTCAATCCGAGTTCCCTAGTAATGTCATTATAACCTTTTTAGAACTAAATTACTCCGTGAACCACTGATTTGATTGATGTAAAAAAAAAATAGGGAACGCGTCGCAATATGACGGTCATATGGCGCCGCTACTGAATGTTCAAAACGATTAAAATGGTATTAGGTTAAAATAGTGATAGAATAAAAAATAAAAAAAACATTATTTTCGTGTCTAATGTTATTGTTCTAACTTTTTATGTGTTCTTCGTTGCTACAATAAAGTCTTTTTTTGGTTGCCAATGAACTACACTCGATAAGGGACGAATTCGCTTGTAAACACTAAACGTGGCGAAAGCGCAGAGGTGATAATATTTACAAGGGAATTCGTCCCTTATTGAGGGACTTTATTGAGGCAACGAGTATCACATAAAATGTAAGAATAATAATATTAGACACGAAAATAATGTATCTGAATATTCAAACCGTCCCAAGAAACCATGAACCGAATATACCATCTAGTGAATTCATTCTCGAAGCAGCAGGGAAATGCTCACTCCGTGATGACAGGGCACAAATGAGGCATCGAACCGTATACCTGGCATGTTGTTCACGCATGCGCTGATCCCTAGTTCTGGATTAACCCAAGTGAACCTACATCGGCCCGGCCTGGCCCTGAACGACCTTAACGCTATTGAAATGCTAATATCTCCGGGACTACACGGGCGATCGCAACGAAATTAACACTATATGGTAACGCAACTCTATCAATTTTATATGGTATACCTTCCACATTCTTTTATTAGATAAAGTCAGTGCGTAACTTGCGAAAAGACGGGTGTGGAAAATGGGATCTTTGCAAAAATTTTCACTTTTTTTTCTCTTTCTCTCTCTCAACAAGACCGGAAACATGCCATTGAGCGCAGGATGAAATTTCCTATCCAACGGTATATAGCACAACCATTGGGCTCTCGCAATATTTTGAACTAGATTAGGCAGGTCCACCATGTGCGGGATACCTAAAATTCCCTCTCTCTCTCTCTCTCTCTCTCTCTCTCTCTCTCTCTCTCTCTCTCTCTCTCTCTTTTATCCAATGATATGTAGCACAACCTATGGTCTTTCGCATTTTTCTTTTATCTAGATTTATTATTTTACTATTATAGATAAATGGCTAGCATCTTTACAGATATTTTGTGCTGGACTTGCATGCAATTAGGCACACGCGCACACACACACACACACACACACACACACACACACACACACACAAAAAAAAAAAAATATATATATATATATATATATATATATATATATATATATATATATATATATATATATATATATATATATATATATTAATGTTTTCGTTTTTTATTGCCTGAAAAGATATATAGACACAGAAATACACATACACAGTTTTCTCCAAATTTCTCTTTTTGCCTCCTCTTTTTGAGCTTACTTTTAATTAGGATCACCTAATGAAATACCCTTCCACTGATGCATTTCTGATAGCTTCGCTCGTCAGTCGCCTTCCGAGACGCTCAACTATAGTTTCAACATGGGCACGCATCTTCATTTCGTCAGTAACAATATCTGAGGGGAATATATGTGCCTTTTCGTCTTCCTATTCCCTTTGTTTACGTTAGGTTACGTCAGGTTAGGTTACGTTAGGTTAGGTTACGTGATGTGAGGTTATATTAGGTAAGGTTACATAAAGTGAAGTTACGTTAAGTTACTTTAGGTTACGTTAGGTTAGGTTACGTTACTTTACTTAAGGTTTTTTAATGTTAAATTAGGTTAGGTTGCGTTAAGTTGCTTAATCATTGTTAGGTCCCTGAAATTTCCATTCTCTCTCTCTCTCTCTCTCTCTCTCTCTCTCTCTCTCTCTCTCTCTCTCTCTCTCTCTCTCTCATCATTTTGAGCGGTCCGGCCCCAACCGTAACGTTATTCAAACGCTACTATCTCCGGAACTACGCGAGCGATCGTAATGAAATTAGCACCATATGATAGTACACCTCTATCAATTTTATATGTTATACCTTTCATCTCTTCTATTTATACTCTATGTATAACTTGCAAAAATTAGAAGGGTGTGAAAATGGGATTTTTCTTAAAATTTTTCAATTTTCATTTTTTTTTTTTTCAACAAGAGCGGACACATATCATTGAACACACATTGAAGTTTCCTATCCAACGGTATGCAACACAACCATTGTGCTCGCAAATGTTTGAGCTATATTGATTTTTTTTTTTTTTTAATATTAGGCTAGTCTGCCATGTGCGGGATGCCATACATCGCCTCTCTCTCTCTCTCTCTCTCTCTCTCTCTCTCTCTCTCTCTCTCTCTCTCTCTCTCTCTCTCTCTCTCTCTCTCTCTCTCTCCTATCCAATGGTGTGTAGCATAACCATTGGGCTTTTGCAAAGTTTCGTGCTAGATTTTTTTTTTTTTTTTTAATATTAGGTTTGTGTGTGATGTCCGGTTTTCCTGAAACACTCTCTCTCTCTCTCTCTCTCTCTCTCTCTCTCTCTCTCTCTCTCTCTCTCTCTCTCTCTCTCTCTCTCTCTCTCTCTCTCTCAAAATTAATGCTGTAGTAAAACGAATGTCGGTGTTCCCGGCAGAAGTCTGTGGATGCCTTGGCGGGGTGTTGTCCAAAGGATATATACTTAAAAAGATAGTCAGATGGATAACATTACCAGCAGCCATTACAAGTCCACTAAAAAACAAACGATTGACTGAATTCATTCATGAGAGAGAGAGAGAGAGAGAGAGAGAGAGAGAGAGAGAGAGAGAGAGAGAGAGAGAGAGAGAGAGAGAGAGAGAGAGAGAGAGAGAGAGAGAGATCTGATATTTAGGGCAGCGAAACAATAAGATTACTGTTGTTGAAATCTTATAAAAATGTCATTTCGTAATTTAAGACACACCTTAACAGAATGAAATACGTAAAACAAACAAGAAAGCAATCAGAGGTGCAATAAAATACATATTTTGTGGAGGTCAGCCTCCTGCACATACTGAGAGATGATGCTGGAAAAATAATAATAAAAAAAAATAAATAAAAAACAAAAGAAATTGTCGCGAATGCCGTCATATTTCAACCTATGCGATGTCCTTTAGCTATCGCACTGATAAGGTACCTGTGCATGTCTTTTAAATTTTTCGTACACAACAAAGGAAATTGTTTTGCTGTCAGGAAGTATACTTAGCATCTGATAATTTCAGGTGAACAACTATGATGAAAGCAAACGAAAATGACGGTTACCTGTCTCATTCATGATTGCTACAAAACTAATCAAGAAACAACTGGTGCTGATGTTTGGTTAGACAATAGTGTACGTAATTAACAAACAATTGATAATATTTGGTTTAGATAGTAATAAGTTTATTTCACCAGTGCAAAACGGATATGTTCTGAATAGCATTGTGGCCTTAAATTCAAGCGGCATTGGCATTGGTATGTTCCGCAACGCAACAACGCAGCTCGGGACAAACTTTTTTTTGTGTGTGTGTGTGTGTGTTATTATATATAGGTTTATCAATAATCTTTCTAGTCATAGTGACTATACCAACTTAGCTATGTGTACTCATGCGTAATAAAGCAAATAACTAACAAATTTTTGTATCCCCATCACTACTTATTGCACTTCACAGTATACACGAGTGAAAAATACACTTCTGCAACTTTGCGGTGTTCACCCTGACCCAGACTTACATCTCTATGGTAAAAGAATCTCTTGTATGGAAGAAACTAATTTCCTGAAACTTATATTTGACAGCTGCTTGCCTTTGCTATCTCACCATCCTTATATTAAGGCGACTTGTATGAAGGCGCTGTCACTTAGAATTTTGGCTCCTACTTCTAGGGACGCTGACAGACAGTACCTCCTCTTATTTTTTTTAAGCTGGATTATAGTTGTGAGTTCCATTCGTCTTCTACTGAGGTACAACTTCGTGTGTTGGACTCGGTGCACCTTACTGTGTTCGCCTGATAACTAGTGCATTCCGCCCATCTCTAATTCTTAGCTTACTAGTGGACGTTGGTGTCCTTCCAATGGACATGCTCTAGTACAATGGCCAGTCTTTATTGTGGAGATGCTGGTATCGAGTTCAGCGTTTTCCTCAGTCACTTTCTTGTGTGTCACTCTCCCCCGATTCACATTGTCAGCTTTGTGTTTCACCCAAGTTTCCCTAAATTTTTTGGTTCCGGGGTTGCATCTGCTATGGTGACGTTGAATGTACCTCACTTCCTGTATGTCTCCGTCGGTTTCCTCGAGTTAGTTACTGGCAATTCCCCACATGCGGTTTTCCTATTCCTAACAAGAACATGTTACCGCATTACGAGTCCCATATATTATTCTTAGAATATTGTTCCACATATTCCGACTCCATCCCTGTATTTATAGATGGTTAAAAGTCTGAGGCTGTAGTTGGATATGGTGTCACCTTTCCTTTATTCTGTCGAGGTGGCAGCCTTCCCGGTATTGCTTTTGTTTTTACAGAAGAGCTGTCTGCCATTATCCTAGCTTTAAGAACTATTTTTACTCTTCCTGTTTCGTCTTTTACAATTTTAGCGACTCTTGTAATGCTTTTTCTGCGGTGAAACTATTTAGTCATTCTTCCCTTCATCCTCTTGTTTTAGCAATTCTTGAGTGGTTCTACCTTTTCCAACGTAGAGCTTACCACGTTAGATTTTGCTGTGTCCCTATACATGTGGGAGTTTCGGGAATGAGAAGGCCAATAGGCTGGTTACAGGAGCAGCAACTCGGGTTATTCCTTTGAGCTCTCTTTCATTTCATGACGTGCTCTAGTACAATGGCGGCACTTCTTGACAGTTGGTAGAGCAGGTGGGAGCCTTTAGTTGCCACCACTAAGAGGAGAGAGAGAAAGACAGTATCTTTTGCTTTCCGTCTGTGGTCATACTCGTACGTTCATGTGCGGGTGTGCCACTCAAAGACTCCACTGGCCCGTCTCCGGACGGGTCACATGATTACCTCATGTCCCGGGAAACATAACTAAACTGTTATGACTGTTTAAGTCCCTCTTACAGCGCGACATTTTCTGCTGGAGTGTCGCAGTCTGATGGACCTACGGGAGCAATACCTCTTACGTTGCCGCAGTGAAGATGGAACTTTTAGGATCTCGCTGATACTTGGAGAGAGAGCTCTTTCCCCGCGACATGAGGCCTTCAGGTTTGTGGAGGAGATTGGTCTTTGGAGTAAATTATAACTTCCTTTTAAATATTAATTTGAATTATTTTACTAGTGATATACTATTAGGCAGAATTATAACTTAACACCAGAACTACCTGAAGGCAAATGAGGAAAACACAACGAACAACGCTAGATCCTGGGGCCTGGGTCAGTGGGGTCAATGTTTTTGGCACATAACGAACAACGTCGGATAATTGTGTCAGTGAAGTCCGTGTATTGGATACGAGGCGAACAATGCCAGACGTACTGTTCTGGTTCAATGAGATCAGTACCCCTCACTTGAATTAATACATACGTTCAAATACTAACCTTAATTTATAGCACTTCACTTTTCGCTACTTAATTCCATTTCGTATTCTAAACTTGCATTTTTAGTGATTTTTAATATGTTTTTACCATACCACAATTTTGACTTTCATATGAATATTTTTAACATTTTGTACCGGCGCCATATGAAAGCGATGTTACAGGCGCCTTAGTCGATCAAGCCTCCAGGCTCGCCATAAAAATCGCTATGTGTTCATCATACATCAGAGAGAAATGTCTATTATTTTATTATATTTTATTATTATTTATTTTTAGATATCATGCTGCTTTGCATGCTATGCTGTATTTCTTTTGCTTACGTTACAGTATATATATATTTTTTTTTTTAATATGTTGAAAAAAAAAAAAAAACTGATTGGCGAAAGCCCACTTCTGCCTAGTTTGGAATATTTTGTACAAACCTTGAGAGAAAATTATATTTTTAATTAGTGTGAAGGTAAATGTTCTGCAATGCTGAACTGCTCTCTCTCTCTCTCTCTCTCTCTCTCTCTCTCTCTCTCTCTCTCTCTCTCTCTCTCTCTCTCTCTCTCTCTCTCTCTCTCTCTCTGTCTCTGTCTCTCTGTCTCTGCTAAGCACACACACACACACACACACACACACACACACACACACACACACACACACACACACACACACACGCACACACACACACACACAGTTTGTCAGACTTTTTTTTTCACACAAACTTTTAACTTTATTCTTTTACTTGGGAAAACAACCATTAAAGGGCCATCCTAGGGCGCAACTTTCTACTCTCTACTTGAAAAAACAACGTTGGTTCATCTTAGACGCGCGTGGAAAGCTAATAAGGAATACGTATATTGATAGAATATTTTTTTATTCCACATCTAAGAACAAATATAAATTGAAGGAAATTTTATAAGGTTATGTCACAAGATCTAAGATTACCGCGTGTTCGGTTCAATACCATTTGCAATATAAGATTTATCAAAACATCCTCTACAATAGCATTTATCAAAATAAGTTAAGCGACACGAATAGAGAACGGCCCAAAGTCGAAAACAGAAAGAGAAAACATCCTAAATGTAAACTGAATTAGTTCTCGGTGATCTGATGCTCCCCTCTTGACAGAGGGGACGTGGCCTTGGGAGAAAAAAATAAATAAATAAATGAAATGAAATAAAAAATAAAATAAAATAAAATAAAATAAAATAAAATAAAACAGTTTCATGGCGTGATAAAAAAAATGCACCAGCCACATTTTTTTTTAAATAAATTCATGACTGAGGCAATATAAATAAATATATGAACAGGTTTACAATTAATAATGTTTTAAGAACAGTATTCATAAAAGGAAGAGGAAAAGACTGTGAAATAAGCAACACCTGTTTACAGGAAGCGAGTATATTAAGCTAATACCTTTAAATTTACTGTGTTTGATAATTGTGTTGCGTGGGTGGGATCCCCTCGATACGTGGGAAGGGTACTTTTATAGAGGGGCAGTGAACATGCTATACAAGGATCAATTACCAAAGGGAGGAAAAACCTTCACGATAACATAAGTGATTATGTTATTTTTTTTTTTTATTACAGATAAATATGGATATGTTGCTTAAATTTCTAATAAAATTTACTTACTTTAAGGAATTTAAGGAATGTGAAAGGGAATCCAGTCCTTTAAGGTAAATTTCTTTGAAATTTCAAAAGGTCAAATAATTATGTAGTAATTTTGAAGTACAGCTGAAAAGTCATTTTGAAATACAAATAATGAAAGCCAATCCGTGATCCGTAACGTTTGAAGGTAATATCTTTTTTTTTATCAGTGAAAAGACATGTACATATCTGCAATAATGCAACAAGACGAAAGGATCATGATGAGAGAGAGAGAGAGAGAGAGAGAGAGAGAGAGAGAGAGAGAGAGAGAGAGAGAGAGAGAGAGAGAGAGAGAGAGAGAGATTGTGATAATTTAGACTTCAGTTATACAGGATTACCCGTAATCACCTGAAACAATTGATTTTTCCTGGGCTTGATATATATATATATATATATATATATATATATATATATATATATATATATATATATATATATATATATATATATATATATATATATATATATTGATCCATGGGTTTAATGAAATTTACGTTGCTCCTCTAACACTATTTGAAGCTTTCAGAAGAGTTTAACATGAATCCTTATTTTCCAAACAGCTCTTCATTGAATCTTATCCTTCATACCCACCCTCGTCTCAAATTTTCTCCGATCTGTCTATTGAAGTTGGTTTTCTAAACCGATGAGTATTGGAGTTTCCTAAGTTTTGCTTCGTCATCGTCTTGGCTGTAATTTCTTGATAATCTGTTTGGACCTAAGGACCCTATTCACTTTTCTCGTGTTCTGTCTCTATTGCACACCATCATTAAACAAACTAAAACCACAAATACGTAATGTATGAAGACTTGTTGCAAAAAAGATAA
The DNA here is from genome assembly GCF_035594125.1 of Scylla paramamosain. Lineage (NCBI taxonomy): Eukaryota > Metazoa > Arthropoda > Malacostraca > Decapoda > Portunidae > Scylla > Scylla paramamosain. The sequence continues at coordinate 18,636,334 of NC_087165.1, forward strand.
ACACTTAATCTTTCTGCATCCCCTCCTCCTGACATAACCTGTCATCTTTATAATAAAAACAAATAAAAAAAATACATGTCCTTTTTTTCAGAAAAATTGCGCACGCGGCTGATTTTCACGAAGAATAAGTATAAAATTCATACTTCAACACATAGAAGTCAGCCGCATTGAAGCTAGTTATTTTAGACCCAGGAATTCTTAGACCCTTTGCCTGAAATTTCTCTCTCTCTCTCTCTCTCTCTCTCTCTCTCTCTCTCTCTCTCTCTCTCTCTCTCTCTCTCTCTCTCTCTCTCTCTCTCTCTCTCTCTCTCTCTCTCGTGTTATTTAATTATTCTTTTCACAAGTATCGCTTTTGCGCTCGCATGCTACATGCCACACAGAGCCACCATCTCATGAAAAAGAACTGATGCTTTGCTGACACACGTACGTTTTGCAGCATCATAAAGTGATACTTTTTTGTGTACAATCTAGGCTGTCAAAACCTTACAGGAAACAATTGGCAAATGATAGATTAAATTTTTGTATGTGTCAGTGATGAAAATGTACAAGTATCACACCAATACAGTGGTTATTAAGTGCGTTTTAAACATACATGACAACTCACCAGCTTCACTACGACAACTCGGTGTTCCCATTACTCCTGTAAATGTCCCAGTAGATTATACGATATTCTAAGAGTGATGTGATGTGCTACGTTCCATAAATCTTGACCATTTATGTATTTGTGTATTTGTATTTGTATCCTTGTACTAATGATGGGGCTCTGTATTGTCATCCGGACGATACCATCATAAGCTGCTCCAATACGTTCGGCTATTGCAGAAGTACCGGGGGACATTCTCTCTCACGGAGATGCTGATACACTCTGTAGAACACCATCTTGAACTACTCCAATACGTTTAATTGTTGCTGAAGTACCGGAAAAACATCCTTTCTCACGGACATACTAATACACTCTGCAGAATACTCTACGATCTGGGTGTCTTCTGTTTGGATACCTGCATCTGTATTCTGCTGCTGTAGCTGGGGCATTCCCATTTTAGAATTCCGTATTCGAATATCATGTCCGAATAAAGAATGTTGCTGAATGTGAAAAGCATTTTCACCGTTGCAAAAAGATGCGCTTCGGCAGTCAGCTGATTGACGAGACCTATCACTTGTCAAGACGTCAACTGTCGAAGCCCGAGGGCGACGAAGGGGATGACAGCTACAATGAGTTGCCATGTATGTATAAAAAGTAGCACGTAACCACTGAATTGCTGTTACCTGTAAATTTTCTTCACTGACGCAAAAAATTTATGTGTCATTTGTTAACAGTTTCCTGTAAGGATTTGACTGCGTAGATTGTACGAGTATACACACAAAAATAATAACTTTATGACGCGCGATGCTACTCCAGTAGAGAGCCGAGGAGGAAGAGAGGGAGGCAGATGACCTTCCAGGCGAGTGGCTCTCACAAGACACTACTTACACGTTCATTTCTCGCAAAATAAAACAGAGCATATATATATATATATATATATATATATATATATATATATATATATATATATATATATATATATATATATATATATATATATATATATATATATATATATATATATATATATACTTCTACGGCCGTCTCTGCTAGAAAGATGATCATGAAATTTACGGGGAGGCATTATGCATGCACGAAATGACTGATTTACTGCAGTAAAACGTGTTGGAATACTTAACACGAGCATTTTCAAATTAGATCATGACCACATTGGTCTGTATTTATCCAGGTGCAAGATTGTACGTGCCTTGATGTCATCATTTTACTAAGTTTATTTACAATTTATAATAATAATGGGTTCGTGTGAGCAAAACAGATGTGAACACATGTCAGATGAACAATTTTTTTTTATTTTTTTTTATTTTAGAAATAAGCATGATAGGCTATCCACAAGAAAAAAAAATGTCTTAAGTCGTAGAGATATTCACAAAATTATATATATATATATATATATATATATATATATATATATATATATATATATATATATATATATATATATATATATATATATATATATATATATATATATATATATATATATATATATATATATATATATATATATATATTCCGTGCGGCTGTCACGGATAAGCATTTCTCATCACCCACTATTCATATTTACTTAGCATCTTTTTTTTCCAACTTTGTTCTTCGCCTGGCATGCGATCTCTCTCTCTCTCTCTCTCTCTCTCTCTCTCTGAGAGAGAGAGAGAAAAAAAAAAGTGTAGGCATCGCAGGTTTCACCCCCAGAAACATGTTAAATTCCCATTTGGCATGAAGCAAAACGTCATTCCGTGCACTGTCAGAATATATAACTTTCATGTTAGGGTTACAGCTCTTAAAGGAAACCTACAAGCTCACCAGGCATTGCAGCTGTAATGGAAAGAGATATAAATCTGGGTAAAAAGAAAACACCTGAGCAAGAAAGGACAAGGCAGGATTTTTCTTTTTCCTACAAACTTCCACACAGCTGCGGAAAATGGAAGCCTCCAAGAGAAGGATGAGAAAGATAAGAAAAAGAAGCAGCTTGTGAGAACAGAAAAGCCAGGCGGAATAAATAATGATGGATCGGGGAAAAAGTACGCTGAAGGGAATGATGTACGAGTATATTCTGAGTACAATATATTTCAAGCAAAATTAAATCGTGTGAGAAACAAGAGTAATGTCCATCATCAACTATTAATATACAAGCATCTTCTGGAAAGTACGAGTATTTGCTGTTCCGAGAAATGAGGCATTGCATTTTAGGTATTCATCTATTTACAAGATGCTGTTGTTCCAAATCACCTCTGTTTAACCTATCGCTCCAAAAGCTGTTTCACTGCTTGATCTTAACAGATACTGTCATTCTGCACAATTTTCACTTATTGAAAAAAAAATGTTTAAGTATTAATTTATTTATAGATGAATTTCGTGAATCCAAAGTAAATTGCGTAAGAATGTTCGATGCCAAAGGAAATAAACGTATAAATACAACTTTATCTACAGTTTACTCACAAGATGAAATGTCTTAGTCACAGGAACTTTCCATAATATGCAGTGTCTGTCAAATTATCTTCAAAATACAAATACAGCGGCATACAGAGCGGCTCTACAGCCCAAGTCTCCTCAACGTAATTGTAAACGATGGCTAGCCGTTTCTCGCGGAAAAAAAAAGCTTTTGGTCATCCTTACGAGTGCGTTCCCAGGTATCAGAGCGTTGAAAAGATAATTCCATAAACGTCAGAGTCCAACCTCTTCAGAAGATTTAAGAAAGGGCTCGGTCCCTTGTCTTACTTTTTAACTCAAAACAAGAGACATGAGAAATTTAGAATGAGATTAATAAGCAATTACAAGATAAAGCAAGCAATAAATTTAAACTGGAGACAAACAGGATAGCAGTCACTCAAATGAAAGCAGGCAAATAAGAATGAGTGTTACAGAATATTGCGCGGCAGGCGGACGTATAACGATCCGTTCTTGAATTTACAGGAAAACCAGTCTGGGGCAAAATTTGATGAAAATAGATGAAAAGATACCGACCTACCTTGTTGTATTTTAAGGTTATGTGTACTAGTGATTTACCGGAATCTCTTTTATATGAGGAAACCTATGATACCACACGCTTTTGGTCTTCCTTATCTGACCTCCCTTGATTCTCAATCAACTAAACGTCTTTCGTATAACGACATGATCCCTCTTTCCTCTAAACGAGAAAAATTAGTCAGCATATCCAAATCAGATCCTAACCTCAGCAATAACGATCCCGAGGTGAAAGGAGAGTGTACTGCTACAAGCTTGCAAGATCAACCAGGAGGAGAGCATCAGAGAAGGGTGTATTCATGCATCAGTCACTGGATCCAGTCTCGTTGGAGATATTCTTTCTGTCTGCTCATAGATAAAAGTAAATTAACTATTTGATCTTGTGGATCATTTTATTGTTATCACTGACGCCATGGCCTAGTATTCTCAAAGCGGTCCTAACAGATCTTAGCTATGAACCGTGTCATTGCGCATTTTTTATCCTTAAAAAAAAAAAAAAAAAACGTTCATGAACTGCGCTTGTCAAAAATCCCCATGGGCTGCTTAATATTCGGTCGACCCTGTCTTAAGGCGACTAATGTTAGGCGCTCTCACTGTCAAGAGGGTCACCCCACAACAACATATCCATCTATGGAACAATCTTATCGCACTAAATTAACTTAATGACGTAGAACCAATAAGAAGATAGTGACTACACACTCGTTTTCCTTAAACAGCTTAAACAGTTAAACAGGAAAGAGGGACTAGGCTTTCCTTCAGCAAGCTTTGTGGAGAGCGCTGACGAAAAAGAAAATTGTTTTATATTATATATATATATATATATATATATATATATATATATATATATATATATATATATATATATATATATATATATATATATATATATATATATATATATATATATATATATATATATATATATACACACACGAACATTATACTGGTGTGTGTGTGTGTGTGTGTGTGTGTGTGTGTGTGTGTGTGTGTGTGTGTGTGTGTGTGTGTAGTAAAAGAACCAAATAATAATATAAGGAATTGTAATTTCAAAATTTATGTGTCGCAGACGCGAGTGAGAATGTCACGAAAGCAGCCAAACAATTGTTCAGAGAGAAAGAAAGAAAGACAACATAAACCACACGCACATTGCCATCCACCTTTCATTCTTGTCGGAAGTAATTTGGTAACGGACAATTTATTATAATCAATCTTTGTAGATGAACATATCACCCACGTGCTCGTCGTTCATCAGATGGAATCACAACTTTTACCTACAACTCCATCAAAACCGTGCTAGTTTAATGCTGCTTTTCTTTTTCTTTTTTTTTTCTTTTCTTTCTTTCTTTCTATCACATTACAGTAGATGGTGTTGGGATAAAAAATTTATAAATAATTGATATTTTTATTTACGTATTTATTATTTATTTTTTATTCATTTACTTTTTTATTATTATTTTTTTTTTTTTTTTTTTTTTGGAGGGTGGGTCATGACGCTGCTTGTTATAATTCATCTATTTGAGAGTGAACGTAACACATGCTTTTTTGCGCTGAGTTAACTTCTCCCCGGGTGCACTGAGTCATTTTCTATGCACGTTTGCATGGTCTTTACGACCATATAATTTGCCTTATCGATATTTGTTTAACGTCAACCCACCATAACAGTATTGATAACTTCCAGGTGAAATATCTTTACGTGATCCCTTATTCTAGTCTTTCTTGTCATTCACGTCGCCACCTGCCACTGGCAGTACGTGTCAACTTGATAGCCTGCTATCCTCACTGGTCGTTGTAACACGTATCGAGCAGTCTTACGGTGTTTCTTTTCTTGTTAAAAATTAAAGACCTCCTGTCATTTTATTGATTTTCTGCCCACTCACTTGTTCAGATATGTTATTTGTACCTATTCGGACTTAGACAATTATTCCTGGTGTTTGTTGTGCCGTTGTTTATGATTTCTTACTCCTTTGTTTATTGTGTCACTACAATAGTGTGTTACCATATGGTTAACTAGTATATGTACAAACACCTTCGTAACATGTACTACTGGTGACCTTGCTCTATCGGGATTGTTCATGTAATTAAGTATATTGTAATTGCTGTATATTATGTTCTTCATTACTTATAGCATTGAAAGGAATGAAAATAGTGCCTCACTACACTTAGTGCTTACACTACTTAGTATGACCGGATGAGCAGTTCAATTAAAGCGACAACAATCCTGAATAGAAAGGAGGGTGAGCAAACAACATAATGAAAGACAAAGAACGGAAAATTAATTGATAACTAAATAAAACAAAGGGAAGGTACACATGAATACAGCAGAGCATATCCTGCAGCCGACTCCAGGACCCTGCGGACGCTGCCGGTAGTGATTGATGATGACGCGTTGAAAAATTACGTTTCATTAATTCACTGACTTTTTTTTTTTTTTTTTCTGAATTGCTCTAGTGAGGCTTCCAGATTCTTTTCGTAAAATTGTTGAGTTAGGCTGGAGTGGAACGTATACAGGAGCATAAGAAGATATCGGGTGACCAGTTCCAGTGGCTGTGCAATAGTGCCAGGTGTTCATCTGTAACATTAGATTAATGTGATTTCTGAACTCTTTTACTGTTATGGAGGAAGGGAGGCATGCAGTAAACAAGATCAAAAGAGCAGTTGACATGAAAATAGTGGTAGAGGATAGCAAGAGATACAACATTACAGAGTTAGAAAGAGGCTGAAGACAGTTAGAGGAGAGGAGTTGATAAGACGAAAAGCTCTTGATTCTACCCTGTCTAAAAGAGTGGTATGAGTGGAACCCCCTCCATACATGTGAAGCATACTCCATACACAGACGGATAAGACCCCTTTACAGAGTTAGCAGCTGGGAAGTGAGAAAAACTGGCGGAGACGACTCAGAACGCCTAACTTCATAGAAGCTCTTTTAGCCATAGATGAGATGTGAAGTCTCCAGTTTAGATCATAAGTAAAGGACAGATCGAGGATGTAGAAGAGGGGGACAGTTCAATGTCATTGAAAAAGAGGGTATAGTTGTCTGGAAGGTTGTGTCGAGTTGATAGATGGAGGAACTGAGTTTCTGAGGTATTGAACAATACTAAGCTTGCTCTGACACAATCAGAAATTTTAAAGATAGCAGAGGTCAGGCGTTCTGTGGCTTCCCAGTGTGAACTGTTTACTTCTAGAAGGGTTGGACGTCTACGAAAAGACGTGGAAAAGTGCAGGGTGGTATCATTAGCATAGGAGTGGATAGGACTAGGAGTTTATTTTAGAAGATCATTAGTAAATTATAGGAAGAGAGTGGGTGACAGGACAGAACCCTAAGGAACGCCACTGTTAATAGATTTAAGAGAAGAACAGTGACCGTCTACCATAGCAGCAATAAAACGGTCAGAAAGGAAACTTGAGATGAAGCTACAGAGAGAAGGATGGAAGCCGTAGGAGGGTAGTTTGTTTGACTCTATTATAAGTTTTTTAATATGTCTCTCTAAAAGAGGATGACCGAGACTCAGCAAGGAAAGCCAGAAGATCACCAGTAGAGCTGCCTCGACGGAACCCATACGGGAGATCTGATGGGTTGTGAAGTGATAAATGTTTAAGAATCTTTCTGTTGAGGATAGATTCAAAAACTTTAGATAGGCAAGAAATTAAAGCAATAGGTAGTTTAAGGGATTAGAACGCTCATGTTTTTTTTTAGCAGCAGGTTGAATGTAGGCAAACTTCCAGCAAGAAGGAAAGGTCGATATTGATAGACAGAGTTGAAAGAGCTCAACTGGGCAAGGTGCAAGCACGGAGACACAGTTTCGGAGAACAACAGGAAGGACCCCATCAGGTCCATAAACATTCCGAGGGTATAGGCCAGCGAGGGCATGGAAAACATCATTGCGAAGAATTTTAATAGGTAGCATGAAGTAGTCAGAGGGTGAAGGAGAGGAAGGAACAAGCCTTGAATCATCCAAGATAGAATTTTTAGAAAAAGGTTTGAGCAAAGAGTTCAGCTTTAGTGATAGATGATAGCAGTGGTGCCACCTGGTTGAAATAAAGGAGTGAAAGAAGAAGAAGTAAGATTATTGGAGATGTTCTGGCTAGGTGCCAAAAGTCATACATACATATTATATACAAAAGATATACAACATCTTTTGTATGCAATATTGCATACAGTGTATACTATATCTTCTGAAAACACCCATTTCTTTGTTCCTTATCCTCGTCAGTCATATTAAAAGAGTGAAGAAATAGTCACAATTACTAAAGGTGGAGTGCGCCTTTGCCTAGCATTGTTTCCTTTTCATTGATATGCATTATGTTATATTTACCGCTTTGGTGGTCAAGTCAGAAAAAAAAAATAAAAAAAAACATATGTAACTATTACTTTGATGTTTGTACTGAATAGTTCAAAATATGCGTTAGATTATTCAGGTAATGAGCTCACTAGTGATACGCTAATTAGCAAATATTGTACTTGATAACACGATCATGTTATTTTGTTTTTATATGTACGAATATTTAAGTACACTGATAATTTATTCGTATCTCTGTAAGCATTAGACTTCACTTTACGTCATTAATATCTGTGCTATTTATTTTTGCTATAGACAGATTACTGGTGAGAGCTTATATTGAAGTTCAATAGATTTTATAGCTAGAGGAGAAAACACTAATTTATATCAATAAGGTTAATGTCTCTTAAGAACATTAGAGGGTATTCAGATGAGTTAGATCCGTGGTTCCTAGCCAAGCATGAAAGGACTTCCCTAATTAGCGGCATCTCTCCTCAACTGACTTGGGGCCAGGCTACATATCGCATGTTCCATATATATATATATATATATATATATATATATATATATATATATATATATATATATATATATATATATATATATATATATATATATATATTTCACTTATAAGGTTTAGTTAATTTTGTTTATCATGAGACCTAGCAATGATTGCAGAACCAAAAGGTGTTTGCAAAAACACATAAAACATACACATAAAACAAAAACAAAAAAAATTTAATGTATATAACAGGAAATTTCCTCTAAGTCCTCTTTATACTTATGATAGCTATATTTAGCAGCACGTAATGGTATTCTAAATTAAATTACTTCATCCTGTAGATAAAACGACAAATAAGCGAAACCGCGTTCTTTGTAAAATTTCACATTTCCCGGATAGTACACAGCAGCAACCTCGAGTCCGTGAGACCCAAGGTTATAAAGTGGTATCACTACTTTCCTTCTTTGCTGATGGATACCAGAGTTCGCATTCGACCAGACTTTGCATGACGCATTCGGTTCAAAAATCAAGCTCTAAGTGGTGCAGAGAAAAACGTCGCAAAGCATTGTTGTAGGTAACTATTAACGGGTGATACCTTCTTGTAAAACATGATAGAAAAATTTCATAGAACAGAGTACAAAGTAATACCTAAGAATGTAATGTTCATATATATATATATATATATATATATATATATATATATATATATATATATATATATATATATATATATATATATATATATATATATATATAAATTTTTTTTTTCATGTGTAATCCCTTCAAATCTCATATTCATATTTTTGGTATAATCTTCTATCTGCCTTTAGTGTGTATGGTAGACAGAGGGGTCAGGAAATAGTATAAATTTATTGTTGGACGGCTTGTTTTCCTGGTGTGGTGCTGCATCACAGGATGGCTAGCGGAACATGCACACCAATGGCACTAAACGAGAACTCTTTCCGGCAGTATTTCTATAGATACACACTTTGAACGATTGTTGGATCCAACAATAAAAAAAAATGTATGATTTTGCACTGGATTTCATGTGTTGCTAGTCAAAAATGATGATGCTCAAGCTGCAGCCTGGTTCTAGGGAGTTTTTAGTCTGTTAGTCTTTTGTTAAACGTATTTCGCTTCGTTAGCCCAACTTTACTTTTCCAAATATTATATGACGACAGGAAAGCATGAGCATCGTAGGACGTCACTACAGATATATTACCTTTAATTACTACTTATGCCAAGTCCAACCAAGTGGTCAATGAATGCTATACTGTAGGATTATGAAACAAAAAACTAAATAAACTCTACTGCTCACATCCGGTTACCCACCACATCAAAAGTTTTCATAAGAATATAAAACGTTGTGGAATTGTCTTTGCCACGAAAGCGTAATTATCGAATCTGAACGAAATTCGAACCTCTTAAAAATAAATTGGCTGAACTGATTGTTAACTTTGGAGGAACAGCATTTTAAACAATTCTATCGTTTTTTTTTTTTTTATCTTGTTTAATCCTCGCCCACTCTTAGAGAGAGAGAGAGAGAGAGAGAGAGAGAGAGAGAGAGAGAGAGAGAGAGAGAGAGAGAGAGATCTGACGTTTTTTCTGCTCTTGTTTACATGAAGACAGACCAAGACTCGTTTCGTTGTATCTCCCATGATAATTACTGCATGATAAGATTTTCGGATGTAAGCTGTGATTCCCCGAGCGGAGCGAGGGGGTTTTAATTTTGTTACCGCACATCTCTACAACTCACCGCTCCGCCTGACCCGTGGAGGATACGACGATGATTTGGCCAAGAGCATCTTTTGGTGTCCATCGCATAATAAAAAATAAAAAAAAAAAAAGGATTTCAGTTTCGGAAACATATCCTATCCAGGAAGATTCTTAAACATCTATCACTTCACAACCTTCTATCTGATCACCAATATGGGTTCTGTCAAGGCCGCTCTACTGGTGCTCTTCTGGCTTTCCTTACTGAGTCTTGGTCATCCTCTTTTAGAGATTTTGGTGAAACTTTTGCTGTTGCATTAGACATATCAAAAGCTTTTGATAGAGTCTGGCACAAAGCTTTGGTTTCCAAACTACCTTCCTATGGCTTCTATCCTTTCCTCTGTAACTTAATCTCAAGTTTCCTTTCTGACCGTTCTATTGCTGTTTTGGTAGACGGTCACTGTTCTTCTCCTAAATCTATTAACAGTGGTGTTCCTCACGGTTCTGTCCTGTCACCCACTCTCTTCTTACTATTCATCAAGGACCTTCTAAACCAAACTTCTTGTCCTATCCATTCCTACGCTGATGATACCACCGAGCACTTTTCCACGTCTTTTCATAGATGTCCAACCCTTCAGGAAGTAAACATTTCACGCAGGGAAGCCACAGAACGCTTGATTTCTGATCTTTCTAAAATTTCTGATTGGGGCAGAGCAAACTCAGTATTGTTCAATGCCTCGAAAACTCAGTTCCTCCATCTATCAACTCGACACAACTTTCCAGACAACTATCCCCTCTTCTTCAATGACACTCAACTATCCCCCTCTTCTAAACAGAACATCTTCGGTCTGTCCTTTACTTATAATTTGAACTGGAAACATCTCATCTCTAGCTAAAACAGCTTCTATGAAGTTAGGCGTTCTGAGACGTCTCCGCCATTTTTTCTCACCCCTCCAGCTGCTAACTCTGTACAAGGGCCTTTTCCGTCCATGTATGGAGTATGCTTCACATGTCTGGGGGGGTTCCACTCATACCGCTCTTTTAGACAGGGTGGAATCAAAAGCTTCTCGTTTCATCAACTCCTCTCCTCTAACTGACTGTCTTCAGCCTCTCTCTCATCGCCGCAATGTTGTATCTCTAGCTGTATTCTACCGCTATTTTCATGCTAACTGCTCTTCTGATCTTGCTAATTGCATGCCTCCCCTCCTCCCGCGGCCTCGCTCCACAAGACTTTCTTCCTTCTCTGACCTCTATTCTGTCCACCTCTCAAATGCAAGAGTTAACCATTATTCTCAATCATTCACCCCTTTCTCTGGTAAACTCTGGAACTCCCTGCCTGCTTCTGTATTTCTACCTTCCTATGACTTGAATTCATTCAAGAGGGAGGTTTCAAGACACTTATCCTTCAATTTTTGACTACCGCTTTGGATCCTTTTCTGAGACTGACATCTCAGTGGGCTTTTTTTTTTTTATTGGATTTTTGTTGCCCTTGGCCAGTGTCCCTCCTACATAAAAAAAGAAAAAAAAAGTAACTTTTGATGGCGCATCTTTTTATTTAAGACTTTCCTTCGTCAGACCCACCGTTTTGCCGTATTTTGCATATTTCTATCTATTGGCATGTGAAGGAAGATTTCTGCCTCGCAACTCGCGCAACTATCGCCTCATCGTTACAGATCGAGCTCGAGCTCGCAAAATGTGCAAATAATACGAAATAACTCACGTCATATACGGGATAGCAAGTTTTGGTTGACACCATCAGTCTCAGCAGTAACTGCAAAATCAAGATGTTTAGTAAAAACTTGATAAAAAAAAAAAAGTATTACGACCAGTTGAACGGTGAAGATGTAAAAAAAAAAAAATGTCTATAACACGTTTCACTTATGCTCATAATTTCCAAGAGTTAATCATTGAATCCTGAAGTATATTATTGCATCAAGTAGGAAAAACTCTCGCGAACACGATAGTGCGATCAGAATGCAGATAAATCTCCACATATTGAAAACACACTCATTTATAGCAACATGTCACTCGCCGCAACCATTACGGCGGCGCGACACAGCGTGGATTGTGCAGGCTGCCTCCGTATAACAAGGTATGCGACGTGTCTAAAATTAGCATCCCCCCCTCCAGCCGCTGGGGGAAGGTCCTTTAAATTGCTTAAAGTACCTATTGCCGTGTGGTTATTTTTATCGTGTTGTGTGAGTAACAATGGTGCCCTCAGACGTGTGTGGTTACCATCCTCCGGCCGGTCCTCTGGTGATCTTCGGAATTTAAGCACAAGTTAGAACGTCGTTGGCCTTTTAGTGGGCATTGGTCACTAACCATCATTTGTGAAGAATACAAACGAGTTAGGCTTGGGCCACATGTCTTCAAATACACTCGCACCCGCCCCCATCCCTCAGGTCTGAAAGCTTGCTCACAAGATACTGGAGAAGTTTTCTTCCAGCCATCCTAGTGTTAGGATGGAGACGGAAGTGTCCCAGGGGCTGAGAGAGAAGAAATTTCAAATTATGAGAGTTTATTCCTCTCGTAGTTAACAATTGGTCATATTCATGTTTCTGAATTTCAATGAAGAAATACTGAAATTTATCACCACTTAAAATTATATTATCACCACATAAAATTATTTTTCATTTCACTTTATTTATTGTATTTATCTTCTATGTATGTATGACTTTCTGTGTATGATTCCATTCATTTGTAACATTTCATACTGGAATCGGATGTTACACTTAATTAGTCAGCGTAATTTCATATCTCTAAAAGAGACGCTACAAAATGCAGAATACTGTGTAGCACGGGGATCTGGTCGTTTGCAGTGTAAATAAAAAAATAATAAAAATAAATGAATCTCTGCTGCTATCAGCTAGATACAAGCTTTCATACAACTGTCCGTTGTAATCACTTTCACCTACGCCTTTATATTCAACGATCTTGAACGGTCATTTTTATTTATTTATTTATTTTTTATTTATCTATTTTTATTTATTTATTTGTTTATTTATTTATTTTTTTTAACGACCTCGTAAACACGATGTTTCTCTTTTGTCACTTTTTTCTTATATGATGATTGATGACATTTTCATGGTCTTGCTCAAAGGTCATACACCGCTTTACCATCAAGTATATTCCCAAACGAATACCATAAAACAAAAAAAAGTTTTCATAAAACTTCTTTTCCTTACATCATGTTAGTAAGTGTGTGTGTGTGTGTGTGTGTGTGTGTGTGTGTGTGTGTGTGTGTGTTATTCAATCACAAAAAATTGGTGAGGTGGGGAATGTGTACTTTTCCGATGTTTTGATTGTATATAAAGCACTAATTAGATGCAGAGCTCTGTAATTATATATATATATATATATATATATATATATATATATATATATATATATATATATATATATATATATATATATATATATATATATATATATATATATATATATATAGCTTTCTTGTAATAGAATTTTTTTAGGCACAAAGTTATAGCGTGTTTTTTAATAATTCTTCAGTTGGTCGTCTTAACATTTTGATACGACTAGAAGTGTTTCTAGGCAGTAATTAGGAACTGCTGAGACATACAAAAGAAGCGGACTTTACAGAATTAAATAGTGCCCAAACTTTTAAGACGATTACTCTTCAGAAGTTCTCTCAATTTACATAAACCAAGCGAGAATATTCATTACATAAGAATCTGCCCACCTACATAATATATACCAAGCTGACATCGCCCTTAAAGGTTTCTCCTTTTACGACACGTAGTACAGAATTCTCCCGAGACCGGCCGCGGAGTGTGCAGTCAAGCGGTGGCTTCCCTACTACAACGGAAATATATATTTATAAAAATCATTACATGGCAATTTAAAAGTGAACAGATTATTACTTTTACTAATCTTGCATGATGTTTTTTTTTTTTTTTTTACCTAAATATTCTTATGCGTTACTTCTAACTTGAGACAGAATAATTTTCCAGTCGTAGCACCTGATGCGACCAGTGATTAAGAAAATAGATAAATATATGGTTTATGGTATTTGCCTGCCCTTCAAAATAGTAACATGGGAGACCACAGATGTCACAAAATTATCATTATACCATAGCCTTGGCCGCTTGTCTATGGCGTGCACACGTCATTGCCACTGACAAAAATAAGTCAAGAATGAAGAGCTATCCATGCCATCCTCATCACCATTCACTCAAGCTGATGCATGTCAAAAATTAAATTCTTCACTATTTTCCCCTGTTTATTTATCTATTTATTATTTTAATTTATTTCTATTTATTTATTTATTTCATTTTTTTTTTTTAGGTCAATTACAACATACCGGCCAATTACAACAAAAGGTCCACTGAGATGGTAGCCCTTAGTAAAAGAGCCAAAAGGTTTACCCGGATTAGAGAAATCTCTTGAGACCTCTTGAAAGAAAACAAGTTATAGGAAGAGAAAATTATAGAAGCAAGTAGGGAGTTCCAGAGCTGACCAGAGAAAGATTGTAAATACTGATTTACTCTTGCATTAGGGAAGTGGACAGAAGAGTGATGCGACAAAGAAGAAAGTTTTATGCAGGGAGACCGCAGGAGGAGGGAAGGCTTGCAGTTAGCAAGACCAGAAGAGCAGTTAGCGTGAAAATAACTGGAGAAGATCGCAAGAAATGCAGCATTGCAGCGAAAAGATCGAGACTGAAGACAGTCAGTTAGAGGAAAGTAGTTAATAAGACGAAATGTCTTGATTCTACCTTTTTTTTTAACAAATTAATATGAGTGGAACCCCAATATATGTGAAGCATACTCCATTGACGTAAACAACTCCTGTACACAGAAGATGGCGGTGTGAGAAGGTTTGACGGAGACGACTCAAAACGCCTAACTTAATATTATAAGCTGTTTTTGCTAGAGATAAGATGTAGAGTTTTTATATTATATGTTAAGTGTAGAATAGGGGGACAATTAAGTAGCACTGATGAAGAGGGATAGCTATTTGGAAGATTCTCGAGCTGACAGATGGAGGAACTGAGTTTTTGAGGCACTGAATAATACAAAGTATGCTCTACTCTCATAAATTTGAGAGAGATCAGAAGTCAGGCGTTCTGTGGCTTCCCTGCGTGAGATCTTTAATTCCTAAAGGCTTGAAAGTCTACGAAAAAAAAAAAAAAAAACATGGAAAAGTGCAGATTGGTATCATCAGTATAGGAATATATAGGACAAAAAGTTTGGGTTAGAAAATAATTAATGAATTAATTAATAAAAGGTAGTGGGTGATAGGACAGAATACCGAAGACCACAACTGTTTATTGACTTACGAGAACAGTGACCGTCTACCACAGCAGCAATAGAACTGTTACAAAGGAAAGAAAGAAAACTCGAGGTGCCGTAAGAGAGTAGTTTCGAAATCAAAGTTTTTGTGCGAGCCTTTATTAAATGCTAGTCAACCAGGATAGAACATGAAATAACAGGTTCAAGCTTGAAAAAAAATTAGGTTTAGGAAAGAGATATGAAAAAATTGGTTCTCAAATAAAGTGGTATATGAGTGAAACGGACTCGGTAATCATGTTGTTAGTGCTAGGACATTAGGGAGCTTTAAGAGAAGATTAGACGGGTTTATGGATGGGGATGATAGGTGGAAATAGGTAGGTATATTTCATACAGGGACTGCCACGTGTAAGCCTGGTCGCTTCTTGCAGCTTCCCTTATTTCTTATGTTCTTATGTTCTTATGTTTTGATGTGTCTAAGGCAACAGCGAAAGTTTCACCAAAATCCCTAAAAGACCCAAGACTCAATAAGGAAAGCCAGATCACCAGTAGAACGGCCACATCGGAATCTATATTGGCAAATTAAAAAATAAATTAATTAAATTAAAATAATAAGGCAATACTTTTTAGGAACAGGCTAAATGTTGGCAAACATTAGGTAGATGTTGACAGATAGAACTTGTAAAGTTTGACCAAGCAAGGTGCAATCACGGAGGCAAAGTTTAGGAGAGCTATAGGAAGCATGTCATCACATCCACAAATTTTCAGAGGGCATGAAAAAAAACATCATTACCATGGATCTTAATAGGAGGCATGAAACAGTAGAAGGGTAGAGAGAGAGAGAGGAACAAGCCCTGAATCATCCAAAACAGGGTTTTTAACAAAGGTTTGAACGAATAGTTGAGCTTTAAAGATAGATGAAATGGCAGTGGTGCCATCAGGTTGAAATAAAGGAGAGAAAGATGAAGAAGCAAAGTTATTGGAGATGTTTTTGGCTAGGTGAAAGAAGTCATGAGAGGAATTAGTTCTTGAAAGATTTTGACATTTTCTATTGATGAAGTTTTTGTCTAGTTGGAAAACAGTTTAGCCATGATTTCGGGCAGAAATATATATAGAGAGGTTGAATGTCCTCCAGTTCTATTTTGCCACTGGTCATTCATGCTCTACTGTGTGTATGTGTGTGTGTGTGTGTGTGTGTGTGTGTGTGTGTGTGTGTGTGTGTGTGTGTGTGTGTGTTTGTGTGTTTTCCTATCCCAACTTAGTTCGAGAAAAGGAAGTATCGACTGCCTTGTAAATAGCCTCGACATTTTTCTTCTATCGAATAGCTGAAGCGCGACACAGATCAATTTTCTTTTCAACGGTTTTCTCGCTCTTGTAAGACTAAAATCCCTCTCTCTCTCTCTCTCTCTCTCTCTCTCTCTCTCTCTCTCTCTCTCTCTCTCTCTCTCTCTCTCTCTCTCTCTCTCTCCTCTATCATCAGTGTAAGGGTTTAAAGAAACGTCTCGGTGATACAGAATGCAATTGTGGAACAATTTTTGCAGCGTTTTCTGTTTAACGGAGAGAAAGGAGAAATAATATGTACTGGTTTCCTTCAACGAGGCTGCAACTTCCGGCTAAGCGTTGAGAGTTGCTCATTTATTAAGAGAGAGAGAGAGAGAGAGAGAGAGAGAGAGAGAGAGAGAGAGAGAGAGAGAGAGAGTTAGGGGGGGGAGTCTTCAGAATCATGTGATTTAATGAGCACTGGGTCAAATAGAACAACAAAACATCATTCATTTAAACCCACTCTCGTTCTGACAACTGGAATTTGTATTTTTCCCTTACTGTTTGAAAATATGATGATTAATTCCGCAGCTAGACAGTTAATCTACATAATTTTAAGAACAACAAACACGTTCCTATGAATCCTACACAACAAATGAGCTGGTTACAATAAGCGTTCAGTATCCTAAACAATACCTCGTGTGGTGTGGGTAACACTGATATAGAATTAATACTAATGATCCATTCTGAATCAATGGATTATGTACGATAGCAATAACATGGAAGCGAGTATCCAGAAAGGAACTGGGCTGTGCTGTTGACCAAGGTGTGGAATCCCTTGGTGGTGAGAAGTGCATGCTCATCTTTAAGAGAGGCCAGGCGGGTTCCTAATGCAGTGTCGCTCTTGGGTTATCAGGAACCGAAATTTGTAGGAGTTCGTTTATTTTTTCCCACAGATTTCGTGCGGAGTAATGCTCTATACTGATGTGAGTTGTGCCTTCTCTCTGCCCCTGATGTCATTAGCGTTAAGGAAGGGAAGATAGTCGGTCGAGATGCAGGATATTTCTAGCGCAGGAGACGTCATACTAAGGGAGTGGTACCTCGACACAGCGGTGAGTTTTATGGCGGTAATTCCGTCAGTCAGCATGGCAGTGAGTTGTTATATTGTATAGTTAAGTACCTAACTAGTTCTTATCCTACTTTGACTGTTCGGTGCGTTATATTATATTCTTATCATGTCTCAATTTCCATCTACAACTCTAGTGTATAGTTATTCTTTAATTTAGTTACGTTAGTAGTTAAATAAAATACTAATCATTTACACGTCTCTGTATACCAGTCTGTCTATTTATTTAACCTTCGTTTACCACCAATGTAATTTTAGTAAAAGTACTAAAATACATAGTTTTTTCTGCATTTATTTTTTTTTGTTTACGTGTACTTTTTTTTTTCTTTTTATTATACCATCCTATTTCTGTTGCAAGAGTAAAGAAAAAATACAGCTTCATAAATCTCAGTGGTACTCATCTGTTTCAGCAGAGAGAGGTTGCCTGCAAAAATACGAGTCACTGTAAAATGTGAAGCTAAGATTTTACGCTACACCAGAGAAGTAGGTGCTAAACATAACTCAAATCTCTCTCTCTCTCTCTCTCTCTCTCTCTCTCTCTCTCTCTCTCTCTCTCTCTCTCTCTCTCTCTCTCTCTCTGGTTACTTTCTCACCTTCTACCATTAGGAACTTTCGCTCACTTTTATTTCCATCTAATAATGCACCAGTAAAATACATT
Organism: Scylla paramamosain; assembly: GCF_035594125.1. Lineage (NCBI taxonomy): Eukaryota > Metazoa > Arthropoda > Malacostraca > Decapoda > Portunidae > Scylla > Scylla paramamosain. The sequence goes on from NC_087165.1 coordinate 18,654,684, forward strand.
GAAATTTATTGTGAAGAGATTTTGAACTCCACAAACGAAGAGTTGATTAGTGCTAACTTTGGTCACGAACTTCGGAGCGACCAATAACTTCTTGAGCTAATTCAGTAGGCAATGGATTATTTTTGCTTGAGTGTCTAAAATCCTTTAAAAGCTTCGAAAATGCGCCTGCAATAGTAATGTGTCGATTTTTCCTTGCAATATTAAAAGAAAAAAATAATCCGGGAAGCATTAATATTTTAAAAGCCAAGACTGACAAAATTCATGTTCCAATTAATACATCACAAATTATCATTATTATTATTATTATTATTATTATTATTATTATTATTATTATTATTATTATTATCATTACCTATTTATAATAATAACAATAATAATAATAATAACTAATAATAATAATAATAATAACAATAATTTTTATTATTATTATTGTTATTATTATTATTTGTAACAACAAAACTTTGTGTTCAAAACCTTACTCATTAGTGCAAATGTACGATAAGTGCATTTAATGTTCCGTGCTACTCCTCATGCTCTCTCTCTCTCTCTCTCTCTCTCTCTCTCTCTCTCTCTCTCTCTCGAGAGAGAGAGAGAGAGAGAGAGAGAGAGAGAGAGAGAGAGAGAGAGAGAGAGAGAGAGAGAGACTGGTGGGTATCGACATCATGCTCGGCAGCATCAACTCAGGGCACAACCCAACTTAACCTAATTACTGTTTCACTCCATTACAGATGGATAGTCACAGTTTTTAAGACTTGGCATTGTGATAACAAGAAAATGTCACAATTGCGAACATTCATTTGTTGGTATATTATTATTATTATTATTATTATTATTATTATTATTATTATTATTATTATACAAAATTACAGACTTACCGAACGTGTGTGTTTGTGTGTGTGTGTGTGTGTGTGTGTGTGTGTGTGTGTGCGTGGTTAGGGAGGTGAAAGAGGACAAAAGCCAACAATGAGGAATAGGTAGAGGGACGAACCCTTTGATGCATGTGTACTGTAGGAGAGGAAGTTAGAAGACAGATTTTCAATATTGAAAGGATCTCGTTGTTAATGGTGTAGTACGTAGACGGAGTTATAACGAGGAGAGGTCGAACCCTAATCCAGGTTACGACAAGGTATAGGCTAACTAGGTCGTGGCGTGCACGCGATAGAGACTTATTAATGCAATATACCTGTCTTTACGTACCTTCTGAGTAATTACAAGGCAATGCTAGAAATATCATACAACCATATCACAATTGCAGCACGAGGCTTTACTCGAGCGTATCATGGGACTCAAAATTTTCATACAGAAAATGTGTAATGTGTTAGAGTTTGGCATGCAATTCCAGAGCTTAATTTAACACTTGTAGTCTGACGATTTATCTGCTTTATATCCAGTGTGAGAACAGATGTACGTATCACAATTATAGTTCGTTAGTGTAACAGTACCTTAACATTTATTCAGTATTGATATATTGTGATTTGTTCCATCTGGCGGTGAAAAAAAAAAAAAGTGCACCTGTTTCATATGAGGTTCTGACAAACACGGCAGAAGATATTTCTCCAGTAGTATGTCGATCACACAGTTTTTCCCTTTCCCTGAAAAACCAGCTACTAAATTTGTTTAGTTATATAGGGGATGTCATTTACATACGTATTTATGTATTTAAGTTCCATAGGAAAATATGCAATGCCTATGTGAAGCGTCTTGTTTCTTGCTCATTGTTAGGTATTAATTTCTCCGCTGATCCATCACTTTTATAGCTGCTTATTTTTGTTTAGGTGCAACGTCAAGGAAATTTTTTACTCCACAGGTTCACGCCACCAGCCACATGTTATTTTTATCATAATTTATTATTATTATTATTATTATTATTATTATTATTATTATTATTATTATTATTATTATTATCATTATTATTTTTTTTGTATTTATTTTTTATTTATTAATTTATTTTATTTATTTATTTTTTTACAAAAATACCACTCCAAACCCGAAAGGAGCACCCGCGCTCGATACGTCTTTTCAAGGTTTTATTACTCCGATCTTTCTCGCTTTTGGGAACAATATGCTTCCGTCACACTTACCCGCTGCAGTGTTAATTCTAAGTCTGGTAACAATTTAGTTTAATAGTCTTCATAAAATTTTCTCTCTCTCTCTCTCTCCCTTTCTCTCTCTCCAAGTGACGTGCCTGCAGCGTAAATGGATATAAACCCTCCGGGTTCACCGCTTTTAGTTGCCTTCTAATAGAAACCCGAGTATCATTTAACTAAACGAAAAAAAAAAATGCACAACCTGCATCTTCACTGCTTAATTTGCTTTCTTCAATCAACCCATAATTACTAGTAATGTTTGCATAGCTGTAAAGCAATTATGTTTTCTTCTCTTAACTCATAATTGCTTCTGGAGTTTGAATGATCATACTGTAATTAAAGTATCATTTCATCCTGCATCGATAATTATAGCACGGATATTAGTCACGTATTTGGGAACCGCTGTACTCTTAGTCATGGAAATTCGATTCCTGTTATTAATTAATTAATTATTATTTAATATGTAGTTAATGGTCATAAGAGGTTCATGTATAATGGTACAAGTACTAGAAATACTGCCAGAAATTGTAACCTGATATTATTATGTACATTACGAGTGAATGGTATTTGGTAAAAGCATGCAGGTTTCAATACAAGGCGGAAAATATTCGAAACTATTATTTTATTTTATTTTATTCTATTTTATTTATTTATTTATTTATTATTTTCACGTCAAGTTAATGATTTCGTTCTTTGGTTAAATAAAAATGCAAAATTAATAAAACTACGTGAAGTTTTTATTATTTTTTACCATTTTAAATTTATCTATAACCTATTTACCAATTCTCCTAGTTCTCACTTATCTCCCAAGAAGCCTTGCATTTTTTATGATGAATACCAGTGGAAAATTAGATAATTTATAAGTATAGTAGTTTCAAATATTTCTGAAATACTAAGCTTATTTAATCCAGCATAGGTCTACTTCTGGTAATAACCTAGTTTTAACTAAGTTTGATGTGATATTTCTAGGAAAAATATTGCATTTTTTTTTTTTTTTTTATAGTTTGGGAAAATTGGTAAAGAAATGTAGCGAATTTCATATAAAAAGATGCGATAGCGCACACCTGCCGATGTGGCACTACCACACGCACACACTGCATTGCCCACTGAGCAACAGCCTTTTTATGGATGTGAAATACGTATTATATCTTCGTTACTGTACACAAGGGTGATCTTCCCAGTTAGTATCCAATAATATACAAACATTGGTTCACAAGATAAGTGGTGGCAGCTGAAGACAGGCTACAAATACTCAAAATTATCCATCAAATCCACACATTTTCCATAGCCACATTTAGCCACCAGCCGCAGCCATAAATACGGTATTCTCTCAGATAACGTCACTTCACCCAAAGGCAGCATTTATCGCAACTCAGCAGATGTAGCTTCAGTGTACACCAAGGCTCCTTAAAGTTAAATCCATCGACAAAATTTTATTTAAAAAGTTCGCAAGCTCCCTTTCTTCCAGCATCTGGAGCCTAGTTAGTGCTCACCCACGTTGACCGACCCACTGCACATTGTAAGCAGTACCCATCATCAAAACATCTTTGAGCTACGTCCAGATAAGATCTTTATTCGGTACATATGAGTGCAAGCTTTCAACCAAAGAAATGTCACCATCATTTCAGTATCATGCTGGCCTTAATCTTAACCCAACTCGCCACTCCTGACGTCGATTCCATGTCACTATGCAATGCCAAACTTTTCCTTGCTCTTTACTTCCTTCTGAGTTCTTAAATAT
>NC_087165.1:18663511-18673511 GCF_035594125.1 Scylla paramamosain
TTAAGGGCAGGCACAGCACCCTCCCTTCCCCTAACGGCTAGGCTTTGCGGGGAGCTAGGTTCACTAAGTTCACTATTTTCGGGAATCTAGGGAAATTTCCTTGGATTTTTTTTGAAAAAAAAAAACACTCATACTATATTAAAAAAAAAAAAAATTGCATCATAGTGGCCAGGTTCACTAGTATTGATTATCTTCCTATCCGTACAGTTAATGAGATGCAAATATGAGCCTTGCCGAAGACCACACCACCCACACTCCATTCAAGTGTCCAGGCCTCATCGAGTCTCCATGTATGACAGTGATTCTGAAGTCTGTTTGTGCATTATATTTTATTTAAACATGTGATCTGTAGACACTGAGAAGTAGCTACTGGTCGTCTAATACAACTGCATGGAAGATTATGAATTTGTCTTACTGTTCTTCGCAAATGTGTGGCAGTGTTGGTTCACTAATTACTAGAAGGAATTAGACAGCAAGTTACATATACCAGGCATCTCAAAGATAAAGAATATATTAGTGTTGTCATGCGAGGGAGGGATTATATTTATATGTTGCCACGAATTGTTACAACTGTTAATTATGAATCCACATGGTTTCAAGTTTCCAGAAGGCAATCATTCTCCAACCTGTACTATGTGACGATCACACCTGACACTTTATTATTATTGTTATTATTATTATTATCATTATTATTATTATTAGCATTATATTGTTTTTTTTTCTTTTTTGCTTATCTATTTTATCAATTTATTAGATTTTCATGTGAACAAATAAATTGAAGGGAATATGAATAATTGGAAAAAGAAACGGAAACTAACAAATAATAAATCGCCATTTTGCAGGCTAAACGGATTTGCATACAATAAGCGAATGAAAATTAAACAAGTTTCTCTCTCTCTCTCTCTCTCTCTCTCTCTCTCTCTCTCTCTCTCTCTCTCTCTCTCTCTCTCTCTCTCTCTCTCTCTCTCTCTCTCTCTCTCTCTCTCCTCTCTCTCTCTCTCTCTCTCTCTCTCTCTCTCTCTCTCTCTCTCTAGCTGAGTTCACTCATGACGTAATCATCTGATTATACGTTTTGCTTAAACCCATTGTTCTGATTCTCTTGTGCTATGTTTAATCGGGTTTAGCAGTACGAGGATGTCATAATCTTGTCCATGGTCACCAGCCTTGCTTTAACAAAAAGCTCATTAAGTATTGTACATGCTGATGACCTGAATTAGACACTTTGTGTTATAACTAAAATAGGGTGAAAGCAGTAATTCATTGTGTATTCAAACTTGCTAATAATGTCATCAAAATTGACCAGCGTGATGAAGGTACTTCGTCTTTACGGCTTGAATTATTGGCGACAAAAAACACGTTAAATAAAAGGGAATACTTTTATGGATAAAGTGTGATTGTGAGAGTTTGTTTTTAAAAACGTAACTCTAATGTCTTGTGGTGCCAGAAAAGTCTTACGAATCTGGATTGTGGGGAGGCAATAAGTCATGTTTTATAGCCTTTCCCGCCGCAAGTTTAAAAGTCACCGTCAGAATCGTTTATTCAGATTTTTACACTGACTTTTCCTCGGTACACAAGTAATATGAAAGACACATTTTAAAGTCAGAATCTTAATACGTTCTTGTTTATCATATTCTATGGTCGACTGCATAAACTACTACTGCCTTGTTTACAGCAAGAAAAACTCAGTAAGAATACTTCCATTTGAAGGGAAGATGTATTTCAAAACTTGTTTTCATACGTACAGATCTGGTAAACATGTAGACGATCGGCCGCAACGAGAGCAACTTTCAACAAAGCCTGCGAAGTGGTGCAGGAAAAAACTTCCTACACTAACATGGAACATCCCACCCCTGGGAGTCTCTTTCTCCAAGAAGTTTTCCTGTTGAGCCACCACTTTATGGTGGGAAGTAATGAAAGAGAGCCGAGGAAAAAACTTCCGTAGGGTACAGAGGGGTTTACAGACACTTTAGACTTGACTTGAGTTAGAACGGTTTATGACGATATTGGTACACCAAAACAAGATAGCTGACACCTGTGGATGATAACTTTTCCTTACTGATGGCTTTCTTTCTCGATGTCCATTTATCTAACATTCTTGAATGAAACTTGTGCTCTTCTAAAGATATGAGGAATCAGCAGTGAAATTAATTGGTCATTTTATAACAGTAACGGCGTCAAGTTTCTGCCGTGAAAAACGGGGGAAGGAAGAAAGTTGTGATATAGTACCAGAGTTTGGAATTTGTGTAATAAATATCGTCCCTAATAAATGCCTTTCATTTAACGGAAACAAAAGACGCAGATCATTGGGGGCATAAGGTCTGCAATGTACTTGCTGCAGTTTTCCTCGAGAGACTGTTCTGTAGGTCAGATGTACAGCTTTTACTTGGTTTTGAAGCACATTTACATAAGCTCTCGAGTTTTAGCCTGTGCTCTTATCTCCTAAAACCTTTGTTTCTTTTAGTAAACTTCGCCAACGCTACATTCATTCTGTTCTTATTTTACATATAGCACTGTGCGATGCAAAACGATGCCTAGAGTAGACTTTTGTATACCAGTCTTCGGTCGACAGATTAAGCTCGCCATCGCTTCTCAGTACTGAATTGAATACAAGAGAGAGAAAGAGAGAGAGAGAGAGAGAGAGAGAGAGAGAGAGAGAGAGAGAGAGAGAGAGAGAGAGAGAGAACAGTAGTAGTAGTTGTTGTTGTTGTTGTTGTATTAGCAGATGAGGGATAGTGAGTGCAAAAGCAACTTACGGGAAGCAGGATGTCCCAAGGGCATTCTCAAGAGTAAACTGCGCAGGAGATGCGGAACTAAAGGATTCTAGTTGGGGTTGCAGAAAACCCGTTTTTTTTTTTTTTTTTTTTTTAAGAAACAACCCACTGGATTTTTTGGGCGGATTTATTGTTTTTTTTTTTTTCCTGAGGGGGTTTATTTATTTATTTATTTTTTTATTATTACTCATTTATATGTAAATCAGGTTAAATAAGCAATTAAAAAGTAATCTAGAGTGAAACAAGATTTGAAGTGTTATCTGAAGGACAGACACTTGTTTAGGTCATATTGATACAGGTTGTTCCGGTTGGACAAAGCCTTTGTTAACTTGTGATGTACAGGAAATGAACGGGTCAAGCTTGACTACTTATATATTTTTAAGTATATGTACAGACTGCATCCTATTTGATGAAGCAGCCTTCTATCCTTATTTTTAGCTAAAGCCACATGTTAACTCAAGGGATTTTCACAGGTAAATATCGTAGGCCAGAACTCGTGACGTGCCAATAAAGCCACACCACCATTCTCAACCCCACTCCATGTCCACCTCCCCATCCCCACTCCTTCCTTGTTTCTACATTTTTCATACTCCTTCCCTGTCTCCTCCATCTAACCCCCTCCCTTTCTCTCTCTCTCTCTCTCACTCTCTCTCTCTCTCTCTCTCTCTCTCTCTCTCTCTCTCTCTCTCTCTCCTCTCTCTCTCTCTCTCTCTCTCTCTCTCTCTCTCTCTCTCTCTCTCTCTCTCTCTCTCTCTCTCTCTCTCTCTCTCTCTCTCTCGTACTCTACGCAAAATTGAGAAAATCTGCAAACCAAAGTCAAGTTACACTAGGGTCTAAGCCATCACTATAGCGCTGTTCTGAATCGCACAGTATTTACCACACCTGTGTTTCCTTACTTTCAATCATTTGTCCTAATCATCTCGGTATACCTTCTTACTAGCTGCCACTTCAATCTCCTCAGTCCCATCTTTGTGAAGGCCTCTTTTAACACATTATCTAAAACTACGCAATTAAGAAATGGTGAAATATAACATAAAATTTGGGAAAATAAATAAATACAAAATAATAATGGTAATTAAGGTCATGAATGAGAATATTGGTTCTTGATACTCACTTCTCACCGCTTAAACCAAGTATTCACACGCCCAACTATCCCTTTCCATAATCCTTTCCCATCTTAACACTCTCTTCGTATTCTGAAGGGATTAAGAAAGATAGAGAAAGGGAGATAAAGCTATTTAAGGAGTATTAATGTAATTATTTTGTCCATACGTCAAATCTACTATTCGTTTTCTTTGTCCTGCAGTCAAAGGAAAGCAAAGGAAAACATGTTAATGAAAGTTAAGAAAGACGCATCGGTCCCTTTTTTTCACAATCTCTCTCTCTCTCTCTCTCTCTCTCTCTCTCTCTCTCTCTCTCTCTCTCTCTCTCTCTCTCTCTCTCTCTCTCTCTCTCTCTCTCTCTTTGTTATAATGGTAGATTATTTAAACATGAAATAGATTAAATGTGTGTGTGTGTGTGTGTGTGTGTGTGTGTGTGTGTGTGTGTGTGTTGAGATGAGGGAGGTTCGCCTCTTGCATGCCTAACCGCACATGCAGGAATTTAGCGCGCTTCTGGCAATCAGGCCACTTAGCAGTTATATATGTTGATGTTTTGAAAAGCATTATAATCCCATTAATGTCGCTTCGAGGTAATGTGGGAGGCTAGGATTGTCGCTTTGTCTGTTTGCCCAATAAAACGGAGATAAATGTAATTCTGAACCAATATGGATTACTCCCACTTTTATTGGCATTCTGATGATAATGACATTTCTACAGCAACAAGAAACATAACAACAACTCAACTACTACTACCACTACTATTCTACTACTATTACTGCTACTACTACTGCTACTGCTACTGCTACTACTACTACTACTGCTACTACTACTACTACTACTACTACTACTACTACTACTACTACTACTACTACTACCACCAATACTACTTTTGCTACTAACTACTCTTACTGCTACTAATTCTTCTACTGCTATTGATACTACTACTACTACTAATAATAATAATAATAATGATAATAGTAATAATAATAATAATAATAATAATAATAATAATTATTATTATTATTATTATTATTATTATTATTATTATTATTATTATTATTATTATTATTATTATTATTACTATTATTATTATTATTATAATGATCCAGAGAGGCAAGAACCAATCATCAGAGGAGCACACCAAGTGGATTTTGAGTATTGTTCCACTGAAAGTTTGTGACACGAATTAAACCCACAGTGATACCTAGCATGAAAACGTCCATTGCCGATGATAAGTGAAAAGAAAAAAAGAACGACAATAAGCGTAATGACAGTAAAATATTCCGCAAACAAGTGAATAATTTGCAGTAATAGACAAACAAATAAATATCTGAAAGTAAACGCTTCGCTTAATTTCGCAGCTTTATTTGCGTTCCTCTTTTCTTCTCTGGAGCTATTTTCATTACCTGCTCCTCCTAAACTGCCCCTCGCAACTCTCCTTCCACCGGCACGCGTGTTAGTTCCCTATCACCTGTCTCCATTTCTTACACAGGTGCGTGCACCCGACTTTACTTTAATTTATTTCCCCGCCGGTCTCAGGTCACGTGCCCTCATGGGGCTCGACGTTTCTTCCTATATCCCCTTTCACCTGCGTGACGCATGCACTCAACGACTTAGAACTATATGTGGCAGCACCCCTCCCTTCACACACTTTTAATGAGAGAGAGAGAGAGAGAGAGAGAGAGAGAGAGAGAGAGAGAGATAGAGAGAGAGAGAGAGAGAGAGAGAGAGAGAGAGAGAGAGAGAGAGAGAGAGAGAGAGAGCATAAAAATAGCACGTGTTGCAAGGAAACAAGTATTAAGGAACATTGGAGAAGCACCCGGCCAGGAATATTTATTCAAGATAAATTCAGTTGAAACGTATGGACTTGCCTCAGTTCAGGATAAACCAGGCTCAGAGCTCAGAAAGAACCTACGTGGAGATACCTGTAGTATTCCACGTTGCTTATTTTACATGCCTTGGTAATCACCAGCAAATGATTTTTTTTTTTTTTTTCAAACCCAAGAGCAGGGAATGTAAAACGTCTGGCTGCTGATCACTTAATTTAAGACCTGCACCTTTAGTTTTGCTTTGGGATTGGTTCATTTCACTGTATTTTCATATGTTTGTTTTTCCGGTATGTTTTCTGGCTGTACTACTCCCGAATATCTATAATGATCATAATACTAACACGCAAGTCACATAACAATGTCAGTAAATGCACTAACGTGAGAGGTACCGCATCTTTCTCTTCGAAAACATAAATTCTTATATAAAGCTGTGAGAAAATCTGGGAGCTCCGCTTTATATCACAAATGAATTTGTTCGATGTTCTTATTCTAAATTTACAACCCTAACCGACCACTGCAGTAATCCTAAAATGTTCGTGTGGTCTTATTCTTAATGGGGGAAAAAACAAAATACTAAATCATGAAGTAGAACTAGAAAACATGTCTTAGACACGTCTTGATTATTGTAGGCAGCGTGAAATAAATAAATACAGAGATGGGAAAGGGAGATATTTCCTTCTGTCCTCCCACTAGAAGATGATCTAGAAGATGATGTTTTGTGTGTGTGTGTGTGTGTGTGTGTGTGTGTGTGTGTGTGTGTGTGTGTGTGTGTGTGTGTGTGTGTGTGTGTGTGTGTGTGTGTGTGTGTGTGTGTGTGTGTGTGTGTGTGTGTAAGTGTGTGTGTGTGTGTGTGTGTGTAAGTGTATATATATATATATATATATATATATATATATATATATATATATATATATATATATATATATATATATATATATATATATATATATATATATATATATATATATATATATATATATATATATATATATATATATATAGTGGAAATTATTATCTATGTACGTATGTGTATGTACAAAATTCTTCATTGAAATTTCAGAAAAGACTGATTTAGCGATATTACATTTACATTTGCTCGCTACAGTCTTTCCTATGCTTTTTTTTTTCTGTATTTCTGCAATTTGTGAAGAATTAGTGAAATCATACTCACCAATCCTAGTTCGAAACCTACTTTTGTAAAAATACTTTATATATATATATATATATATATATATATATATATATATATATATATATATATATATATATATATATATATATATATATATATATATATATATATATATATATATATATATATATATATATATATATATATATATATATATATATATATATATATATATATATATAATAAGTAAAATAGAAAAAAGACATTGCTCTGATTCTGTAAGATAACTGGTTTACTTTCCATGGAGACTCCCTGATTGGTGACCATCTCTTTAACTATTCACGTTTTCCTTGTTTTGTTCCTGCCTAAGGTTTTCTTAATCCATTAGTGAAGGCGTTAATAACACTTCTTTTAGGTCTGTTTTCTCATGCGTCAGTGTTAATACTGCATCGCAGCCGAGCAGTTTTTGTTGGTTTATACATAGGAAATGTAAAACTGATGGATTTTAACTGCGCCTACAGTTCTCTCTCTCTCTCTCTCTCTCTCTCTCTCTCTCTCTCTCTCTCTCTCTCTCTCTCTCTCTCTCTCTCTCTCTCTCTCTCTCTCTCTCTCTCTCTCTCTCTCTCTCTCTCTCTCTCTCAATCATTACATATGTACGTGGTCATTTGATTTGCTTTGTGTATTAGAATTACATTGCATATGCTATTGTTGTGTTATTCTAAAGCTTGTTTCATTCTTTATTTATCAGCTTCATGTTCTCAAGCCAACTGAAGTTCTCCTCTTTTGCATAAGAATTTAGTTATCTCTAAGCCCCTTTATGTGTCTGCGAAGTTGGTATCATTTCTTTTTATTTCTTTGCTCTTTATACATTTGAGCTTTTTTTTTCTTTTTTTCATTTTCGTGCTTGATTTTTTTTTCTTTTTTTTTATACCGTTCTAACTTAAGTCACTATGTTTCGAATTTTCTTAAGTTAACGCTCGCACCCATGAAACATTTTTGTCTTTCCATGTAATGACTACTGGCTGTTATGGTATCTTAAATTATGCAGCTCCATGTCCATTAGATTCAGTCATTCAATAGACCACTTTCTCACACTTCCATCATTGATCACCACACATCTCTTTCCATCATTGCTATCATTTTAATCGCTCCATAATTACCTACAGCACCCCCCCCTCACTTCACTATTCATTATAATCATAAATGGTCACCACTATCATCACTTCCTCTTCACCACCATAAAGTTATCATTGATCGTCCTTTTACCTCCCCAAGTCTTCTGTCATTCTATCACTCATGATCACCCAGTCACTAACCTTGACTTTCTATCACCATTTATTACATCTAGCCATCACTCCTCAGCCGCATAAGCCGAGCCCACCAATTAACCCTCAGCGACAGTTATTTCATATCTGTTCATATAAACCTCCATCCCCACCATTCACTGGTCACCAGCAACATTGCAAAACGAAGGGTTTGCGAATTACCAGCTAACACGACCAATTTTAGTGCTTATATAGTAGCTAAATTTGTCGACACGGTCCTGTCCTCGTTCTATGCCATCGTCAGGCTCCAGTGATAACATACATAATGCATATTTGCACTCCGAAGCTCAGTTAGAAAGTTAAGCATAAGATAGTGCACAGCTACCTATGTGAAAATCGCTCCAGGATCTGACTTGCTTCCAGATTCAAAATTCTGTATCTGCAACATTTTAGTTTTTTTTTTCAATATTATCTTTTTTTTATTTCATTTATTCATTATTTTTTATTTATTTACTTTTATTTATTTATTTTATTTATTTATCATTTATTTATTTATTTGTTTATTTATTTATTTATCTACTTTTTTTTCTTTTTTTTTTTTTTTGCTGCCAGGCATCGCAGTTCATGAAGTCGATGTACGTACTTGATGCTACATGCCTACATACGTTCAGATTTTATTTCGACAATGAACACATGCTCTCTCTTTCCATGTCCAGAGTCAAATGATTTGATCAAATTATAGAATTACAGAATTTTTTTAATCTCAAATCCCGTTGATGCGTCCAACACACACATTCTCTCTCTCTCTCTCTCTCTCTCTCTCTCTCTCTCTCTCTCTCTCTCTCTCTCTCTCTCTCTCTCTCTCTCTCTCTCTCTCTCTCTCTCTCTCTCTCTCTCTCTCTCTCTCTCTCTCTCTCTCTCTCTCTTTGTATATGTGTGTGGGGGAGGAGATACTTGCATGTGACTAATAAACGCAGAATATAAATCAAACACGCATTACCCAATATACAGTAGGATGAACGGCCCGTAGTACAGTTTAAGCGGTCAAGGTCACATTGCCTTGACCAACCCTCCTTGCCTTAATTCCAGAGATCATGCACCTGTCAAAACCAGCGACAGTCCACCCACATCAGAACTGGACCAGGCATGAGGGGCTCGGCTCGGCGGTGTTTCCGAACCAGGGTACATGTGCGATAAATTTACTTCTGACACGATAGTTTCTATTGTCGGCCGGTTTTCACAATAAATTTATGGTTTGACAGGTAGCGCGCCAATAAATTGTTTTAGTGGGTATTAGGAAGCGAGGTAAGAAGTGTGCTGCTCTTGACGTTCAAGAAAATAAAGTGCACATCATGAAATAAATATGTTGCCTCATCTACGAGCTATATACTCCAACAGCCTCGTTTTCATGTTTCATATCAGTGCCGACGTCAGTCCTCCATTATTTATGTCGGAATGATTCCCAGCAGATCCGATGCGTTGTTCCGCATTGTCTTCCCAAGTGTTGCTCCCTCATGAGAAACAACGCTTTGACTCGTGAATTACAGGTAGAAAGCTTGCTGGAGACCTGAGCTGAGGCTGGCAGCATAGTCTCTAAAAAAAAAGCTCAATAAAAAAAATGCTAAAAAGAAAAAAATAATCGATAAAAAAATATTGTTTTAGTAGATTAGTTGTAGTATCCATAGTCCATGTGTTCCTGGGTAAAAGGAAACACGAAGTGGACAACTGTGGCATTGTACAAAGTGTAGTGCAGCAGCCACTCTGCACCTCCGAACGTACCTGAGACAAAACAATTCACTGCCTGCTTAGCCGGGTCAAGTCAAGGCGTCAGGTCACACCACTTGGGGAGTGGAAAGACGCGCTGCATGTGAACAGTAGATACACACACACACACACACACACA
>NC_087165.1:18676011-18686011 GCF_035594125.1 Scylla paramamosain
GGTCGCTGTGTTTAAGGAAATACCATTCACCTTTATGAAGTTTGCACAGTATGTTTAATCCGTGGAGTATTATGCATTGTGAATTAGAATTGAAGGAAGCTTGAGTCGGAAATGTACTTTACCAGCATATTTAAGATGAATTTCATTCCCTGAGGCTAGGAGATGAACAAATGTTAGTTATCACTAATCACCATTTCTCTGTAGTGATAGGAATCCAGTAACGTGAAAGACGGAGGGAGAAAGTAAAATCTGAAGCCTTTCTACAGAGCCCAAAGCTGCCAGCATTTCTTCAGTTGCCAGAAATAAGTTGTGAAATTATTATTTTCCAACTGTCCGAGAGATGTGCTCCGCCGAGAAAATTTTTAATGTTCCTTACTCGACGCTGCTTCGCACTCCTCTTTAAGGTGGTTACCGGAGACAAGCCGAAGTTTTAATGACATGAAAATTTCGTCGTCTTCGTTTCCCTTACTTTATTATGACTTCTCAAATGCTTCAGCTCCTCGTGGACACGTTCAAGGATACTTTGCAAGTCGTCTGCCGAAACCAGGAGGCTAGCTGGATTCCTTAATGTTGTATTAACCCATAACCTTGCAAAAAGTAGCGTGCAACTGCTTCATTCAAATTGTTTCACTGTGGCTGCTGCCTGAAGGTCTTTGCGACGTTTCTGTAGAACACCGTCACTTGTCTTAAAGAGTGTATGTATGTCTATTGATGTATGTCCTCTTAGCTTAATGTCTTCTATTTCAGGGGACGGACAGCATTAGTCTCTCAGGGTGTAACTTTTTTCCACGATTCCATTTTTGTTAAGCCTCTGTTCGGACACTACCATACCAAGCGTCAGGATGGCAACAGACACAATTCCTGGAGGGAAGGCACCTGGTAATTATTTCGAGGTAGTGATCACGAAACCCGATATTAATGCAGCACTCTGTTGCATCATTTATTGCATATGGACTGATTCAGTGAAGCTTACGAATCCTTAGCAGAAATGCAGTTTGACAGGAATATTTACAAAGGTATAAATTCTTAAAAAATGAAATAATGAAAATATTGCTCATGTCATTTCCACAATTCTTGGCTTATGATTTTTTTTATTCATCTATGTATTTATTATTTATTATCTATTTATTTTGTGAACTTCACCTTGAGTATTTTTTTACTTGCCAGAAAAAAAAGCCGGTTCAAGTGCTGCAAAATATAGAAAGACTGCCTAGATTGCCACTTGCAGAAAGTAGGGAAAGAGAGAGAGAGAGAGAGAGAGAGAGAGAGAGAGAGAGAGAGAGAGAGAGAGAGAGAGAGAGAGAGAGAGAGAGAGCGTCCTGAAGTTAATATACTGTACGACCACTTTGTGTGTGGATGTGTACGATATATATATATATATATATATATATATATATATATATATATATATATATATATATATATATATATATATATATATATATATATATATATATATATATATATATATATATATATATATATATATATATATATATATATATATATATATATATATATATATTTATTTATTTATTTATTTATTTATTTATTTATTTATTTATTTGTTTATTTATTTACATATTTATTTATTTATTCTCTTGACAAATAACATTAAAAAGTATTCTGCTTTCTTCGCCTTGCACTGCTTTCTACGTAGTCTTTAAGAAAAAAACATGTAGCCACTACAACAAATAATACTGTTTTGCAACCTGAGAGCATCTTTATCTTTTAGTTGCACATAAAACACCACTTCTGTCTGTGTTATTGTAAGCTCATTTCCAGTAAAAAAAAATGTTGCAAATTTTTACCTCTCCAGAGAAAATAGTTAACTTTAAGCTTATTCCGAAACACGCTGCGACGGGTTGTTACGATATGCTTATGTTGTGAATATATATGTTTTATGAGAATTTTTTTTCCTCGGTCAGCTGCGTCTTTACGAGCGAGAAATTATCTCCGTGTAACCGTGAATTACAACGCCTCTAAGCCATCTCCAGACGTTGTAAGAATTTAGGAAGACACTCCAGAATAATTATGCCATAATGTACAATATAAAGCAAAGGGGGATGCATAATATATAACTAACGCGCCTCTTTGTTTCCTCGGCGTTTGGTGGGCCATGTATTTCCCTGAACACGCGGCTGAGTACGACATCGAGATTACCACACATCGCCGCCCGTAATTCTCCCCTCCCCCACCTCCTCCAACCTGCTGCGCCATCATTTATCGATCAATCCGTAAAGAAGGATGAACAGCGTCTGTCCCAGCTCGGATCTCGAAGCCTCGACTCACAGGGAAGCAGGAAGGAGAGCTCCCTACTTGCTACACCACCGACGCTTGGTGTTCAGTAATTTGATACTAAATTTCACTTGATTATTCATAATACTTCCTATACAGTAATCTCAAGCCGAAAATATAATGGTACTTTGTGGCGCTGTTGAGGTCTTATTTGTAATTTTAGTTTTAGTTTGTCTTATAAAGACAGAAACGTGAAGGATTGTGAGTTAAGCATAAAAGCGGCTTTAGGCAAACTCTTATAAGCTCGTTTTTGCAAACCCTCCACCACCGGCACATAACAGTTTGTTTCGTGGAATTCGCCGCCGCACCAACAGCCTAGAATGCAAATGGAAGGCAAATATGGCGGCAACGAGCAGGAAGGGAGCAATCATAAATCTATTTCTATATCATCGTCTATGAAAGCTTTTCCGTCTAACTTTAGTTAACGAATTTAGTTTGTGATTGAGTATAATTGCATTGATTTGAGTATAATTGCATTGTTCTTGTTGCTTGGCAGATAAAAATCAATTCCAGTTACAGAAATTTCCTGGAGGACCCTTCCGTACAAAGATACAACAAACATTGTATATTAGATTTACATTAATTGAAAAATAGCACTTCAGTTGAGATCGTCAAGATTCAGAGAATGGAATGCTGATTTTTCTTGGTTGAGACAAACTTGAAAATCATATCATCGATGAAAGTTTGTCTCTACCACTTCTTTACTGTGGCCGTCACATGTTTGTACAACTTCCATCTTTACTGCCTGGAATAGCCCAATAAAAAGGCTCCCATTTTTACATGCATTGACCAGATATCACTGCTCACACATTTCCCTCCGTAATATGATTAATTTTGGGGAAATTGCTTTAATTCTTCAGGACCATTATATATATATATATATATATATATATATATATATATATATATATATATATATATATATATATATATATATATATATATATATATATATATATATATATATATATATATATATATATATATATATATATATATATATATATATATATATATATATATATGTTTGTGTGTGTTTATTTAATCATCTATTCATTTATCAATTTACTTGTTTATTTAGTCTTAAAATTGTGGAGGGGAAGCAAAACCTGGCCAGCCAGTTATAGCCATTGTTGTGCTATGGGACGTAACTGGCAGAAATGCTAGTGGTCATGTTGTGAAACTTTTCTGAAAGATGCATGTAGTCAACGCAAAATCATTCCATAGTATTCAACGAAAAATATTGCAGCTTGTGATGAACATACGCAATACGTAACTGACAGATTGGAAAACTTGTGTTGCATTAAGGTTAAATTTGTACGCCATGCTTCTTACTGCATACACTTCCTATCATGATTAGAATGATCAGAATGTCTGACTTATGATCTTTCTAAAATTTCTGATATTGGCAGAACAAACTTTAAGTTGTTCAGTTCCTCAAAAACCAAATTCCTCCATCCATCAACTCGAGACAACTTTGCAATGACACGCAACTGTCTCTCTCTTCTACACTCGCTCTGTCCTTCACTAATTACCTAAACTGGAAATTAGACACTTCGTCTCTCGTTACAACAATTTCCATGAACTTGGGCGTTCTGAGCTGTCTCCCGCTGTTTTTCTTATCCTTCTAACTGCTAACACTATTCAGAGGCCTTATCTGCCCATGAATGTTGTATTCTTCACTTACAGCATACAGGGAAGTTTCGCTCATACTGCGCTCTTGAATAGGGTAGAATCAAAAGCATTTCGTCTCGTCAACTCCTTCCCTCAAACAGATTGTCTTCAGCCTCTTTCTCTTCGTCGCAGGTTTGCATCTTTTTTTTTTTTTCTCCACGCTAACTGCTCTCTGATATTACTAACTGCATGCCTTCTCCGCTCTAACGGCCTCACTGCACGAGACTTTCTATATACTATCTCTTGTGGTGTAAACACACACACACTCTCTCTCTCTCTCTCTCTCTCTCTCTCTCTCTCTCTCTCTCTCTCTCTCTCTCTCTCTCTCTCTGTCTATCTATCTATCTATATTTCAACCGTCCGCTGTCTTTCGTTTCCTTGATGTCTCTTGCCCCTTGCGCAGGAAGCCTGGCTAGTGCGGATCCCATTGGCTCAGAACTTATTCTTAAAGTTCTGAAAGAAACACAAATCTCGAGCCAGTGCGACCCTGGCCGGCCATTTGCTGGGGCCTTACTTTCGCGTCCTCGCATCAGCTTTTAGGCTGGACCCAGGTGAGTCAGGTCAGGTAAGACTCAGTGCGCAACCTGACATGATTCTACTATAAAAAGAAAAAAAAGTAAGCTCTACCCTCTCTTAATCGTCCCGCAGACTCGATACTCTGTTCACTTTAGTGTTAGTACTGTATAATAATGAGTGACCGAGCTGTGTTTGTTCTCCTCGTGTGGCCCATAGAACACTACATTCTCACCCCTATTCTCTCCACATCCCTTAGGAAAAAGTTAATCAGTATTCTTAATCTTCCGTTCCTTTTGTTGGTAAACTCTGGAACTCCATGCCTGCTTTTGCTCTTCCTCCTGCCTTTGACTTGGACTGTTTCAAAAGGGAGGTTTCAAAAACACGTATCAAATTTATATATATATATATATATATATATATATATATATATATATATATATATATATATATATATATATATATATATATATATATATATATATATATATATATATATATATTCAATAACAATATTTATTGACCTCGAGGAGCTAGCACCCCAGGGAGTGCTGGAATAAATTTTATTGGGTACTGGAAAGTGCTGCATACATGGCAGTAAAATATCAGTGTTCCTTGAAAGGGATACAAAAGTATCAAAAGGATACTTTTTAAAGAGAGCGTAAATTTTATTTAATAATGGTGATGGATGTTTCACTAAGCTTTGTGGTACATGTTAGGGAGTGCTGTACTGCCTAGAAAAGACTGCAAGACGTAAAAGGAAAAATTCAAATACCGTACATTATCCAGATGCTGCTCAGCACATGTTGCGTTTCGTGTTGAATGGTGTAGACTGCTGGATGTACACACCGTTTTACTTACTCTTAGATACTTGCCATTCACTGTAGAAGGATGATGAGAAAGTAATTAGTACGTCACACAAACCCTGCTATGATGTGCCGCAACACAAACATACCTAAGTGTAGCATTTTGTTTTATGTACATATATTTCATATAAATCGGGAAGCCCACAACCACAATACCGCGTTGTCAAGGCGTCAAGTAAGAGTTATGTAAAAAAAATCAATAAATTGTGCAGTGGAGCGCCTCGTACGTGCCTGCAATGCCAGTTTCGAGAAAAATTTCTAGACTATTTCTTTGTCAGCGAATCCTCGAGTTTCTCTTTCAACACAGGTGGTTGTCTGCTGCAGTTCACGTCTCGGACATCTCCAGATTTGCTAAAACCATTACTTGATCTTGAATCTGACCTGAACGTGTGTGTGGGTGTGGGTGTTATATATATATATATATATATATATATATATATATATATATATATATATATATATATATATATATATATATATATATATATATATATATATATATATATATATATATATATATATATATATATATATATATATATATATATATATATATATATATCAAATTAATAAGAATTGTTAAACTGCACAGGAGCATTGTCAGTCTTGATGAATCACTTATGACGAAAACGGCGCTTTGGTGGTGTTTGATCGTCCGCAGGATTTTGATTGTTGTCGTTCTGTTAAGGGATTGGGAAGCACAGATCAAGGAGGTAGGTGCATTTCTAAGACAGCAGCTGACGGCGAAGTGAGTGAGTAGATACTTTTCAACTCTCAGTATGGTCGGTACATTAGCGTTGTCGACATAACCAGATCCCAAGAGCTACTGTTATTGGAGCTACTGTTCTGTGGAGGCATATACATGCAGTACGTATGTGTGATAAATATTAAAGATGTGTGTGTGTGTGTTTATATATATATATATATATATATATATATATATATATATATATATATATATATATATATATATATATATATATATATATATATATATATATATATATATATATATATATATATATATATATATATATTCTATTAGGATTAAAGTGTAGAAACTTTTACCATGTTTTCACTCCCAAAGCCAAATTTAGCGACCTTTATATCAGTAAGCAAGAGAAAACAGGATCCTTCTGCGTTTGACCTAAGTTGATTTTTAGAACACGTCTGCAGCCACAATTATGAAGCGATGCATTATATAACATCGATACATATTTTACCTAAATGTTAAATCAGTTGTGTTTACCATGTGTTAGAGAGAGAGAGAGAGAGAGAGAGAGAGAGAGAGAGAGAGAGAGAGAGAGAGAGAGAGAGAGAGAGGTATATTTCCCTGGATAATAATTTGTATGATATTACGTCGCATAGAAGCCTTAAATTTACAAAGCGAGGAAAGTAAAGGGCATGCTATTCAGGAGTGATTAGGATGACGGCATGATCATATTGGCTAGTGAAAAAAAGATACACCCTGTTAGCATCTGGGAACTAAAGGCTATGACTGAATGTGATGGAGAAAAGAGAAAAAAATGAAGGGAAGCCGGAAGACGGACCTACAAATTATGTATAACTAAATGTATAGTACAACGAAACACTGCATAGAAGTACAGCATGAAGAAAAAAGTAGAAAGAGTGAACAGGAATATAATGCACTGATGTAAACGGGTGCAGGCCAGATTCCCTCCTGGACAATTTTCTCCCCTGAGACAGTCCCCCCGGGCACATCCCCCCTTGGATACGTTCCACCTGGATACATTCCCCCCTGGACATATTCCCCTCTGGACAATTTTCCCCGTAGACATCCCCTCCCAACATTCATTTACCTCTTCTCTTCCCTTGCCTCAGACGGTTGAGCTGCTGTTCCAGAACTTAAACTATCACTGTTAACAGTTTGTTAGAGTTTCATGACTCAGTTTAGAGTGTCTTATTTCAGTTCAAACAGTGTTTCGCGTCTCGTTATCGTCATCATGACACTGAATCTCAGGTTAGTTCCTGCCAAAGCCCTCACACGACAAGGAAGTAGTGAAAACAAGTAGAGGAGGGGACAAGATTTGCTACGAAGGTTACATGGACACTAAGAGAGATATGAAAAAGATGCATTCGATGGGAGTGTACACAGAGGAAAAGCAGACCATGCAAGGGTGCAATAACAACAAGCTTGACTCTGCATGTTGAGAGTATCTGTGGCTCATATTCATGATGCTGATAATTCTAGTGTTGAAGTAGAGAAGTTGCGATGCAGTAATCGTTAAAAAGCTTGTATACTCGCTGCAACCATTCAAGAAACTCCTGAGCATGTGAGAGTAAATCTAGCAAATTAAGAACCGGTGAAAAGAAATATCCGACGTCAGAGGCAGGGTTCACTTCCAAAGAAGCCGGTATCGCTGAGAGAATTACACGTTTCTGATGAATGATCAACAACAGGCGGTGAGCACCCACAACCCTTCATGATGCATGAAAGTGGCCTGCAGCCTTCAAAGAGAATACTTGTTTTTGCAGCTCATAATGTTTTGCAACACTTAGCTTCGTTTGATAAGTGGTACATGGATGGATTTTTTTCCATATCCCTCAATATAATCGTGCAGCTGTATATTATTCGTGTGCCATTGTGTTATTCGACATTTTCAGCTGTTTATGGCTTGTTACCAAATAGCAGCGAAGTTATGAAGCTGTTATCAAGGCAACAGTAGACAGATGTGAGGAATTGGGATTCACTCCTGATCCAATTCTTGTTGTCACGGACCTCGAGACTTCTGCTATGAATACTGTTCAAGCAGTCCTCGGTCACTCGGTCCTCGGGGTTTTTACTGGAGCATGAAGTTGATGCGTTCGAAGACGTGTGCTAGGAATGACGAAGCTTCGATCTGTTCTTGAAACCATGGTTTGAGAAGGAAGAACGCTAATGATAGAGGACAGATGAAGAATCAAACAGTTTTTATATAAGAGATTGCACATCAACAACTTATATATATATATATATATATATATATATATATATATATATATATATATATATATATATATATATATATATATATATATATATATATATATATGAGAAATGTCAAAGGGTGAGAAATAGAGTGTTGATCAATTCCTCTTTGCGGTTGACACATCATTGGTGGCAAATATGGTGACAAATACAGAGAAGTTAACTACGTTGGTAAAGGAGTTTGGACAGGTGTGTAGGAGAAGGAAACTTAAGGTTAATAGGAAAGAGTAAGGTAATAAGGTATACCAGGGGGACAAGTGGTTGGATGAATGTAAGGCTGAATGGTGTGGAGCTGGAGGAGGTAGACCATTTCAAATATCTTGGATTTACAGTAGCAGTGGATGGAGAAGTAGAAACAGAGGTTAGAGCTAGGGTGAAGGAAGCAGGGAAAGTGTTAGGAGGTGTAAATAGACAAAGTAGAGCACTTGCAATGAATGTAAAGAGAACATTGTATGAAGCGATAGTAATGCCTCCTACAACGCACGGTGCTGAGACTTGGAGTAAGGGAACAACAGACAAGAAGAGATTGAATGTAGAAATGAGATGTAAAAGGTGTATGTGTGGAGCAACTCGGATGGACAGAGTCAGATATGAGGAAGTGAGAAGGAGATACTTGGCAGGACGGGCAGAACAATGTGTGTTAAGATGGTATGGACATGTTGAGAGAATGGAGGATGACAGGCTGGTGAAGAAGATAGTAAAATCAAGTGTGAGAGATGTTACAGGTAGACCATGTAAGAGATGGATAGATAGCATAAAGGAGACCTTAAAGGGAAGAGGACTGATACTGGACCATTGTAGAATGATTGCGCGTGAAAGAAGTGAATAGAGAGCAATTGACGCAGTCCCTGCAATCTCCAAGGGAGGCGCCACACATCAGTATGTGTGGGTACAGTCGGGTGTGGCAGGGGAAAGGACTTGCTGTGAAGGAGCCTTGTTCCGAACTACACTGTCCAAGCTGTGCGACCAATTCCCGTAAAGTGAGGGCAGGAGTACAATTTCTTTTATGTCAGAGGTCTAAGAGGCTACGAGAGTGGTGTGAATGAAAGCGTATGTGAAAGTTGTGTTCCTTGTCTTGGCTTCTCCCCTTTTTTTGTGGAAGACAGCCTTGATATATATATATATATATATATATATATATATATATATATATATATATATATATATATATATATATATATATATATATATATATATATATATATATATAATATAATATGCTTACAGTATTTCCGTCTGAAAAACAATACAATTCATGACTTCCTTAGAACTTCTGAACATGTCGCTGTTAGTGGCGCATTGTTTACCCATGGCCAGGTACCACTTGATTATGCTCATTATAATCAAATATGAATTTCACCCTTCCTTTCCCAGAATGTTTTGTTCCTCCTTTGGTGTTGGTGGTCGTGCTATGCCTTGCTCACGACTAAAAACGTTTAATAAGAAGGGACTTAACTTTGCTCCTAAGTGCTATTTAGCTCAGCAACACCATTAACCTCTTAAAAGTTTCCTGTATGTATTTATAAAAGGTAATAACAACACATAAACCGAATAGGTACTTGTGTGTCTTAACAGGCTTTTTTTTTTTGTGGGGGGGGTATTTATATAGTTATGAGTAGAATTTCCCAGGAGGAGCAAAAGAGTTAAATGAAAAAAAAAA
>NC_087165.1:18696011-18703511 GCF_035594125.1 Scylla paramamosain
GAGGGTGTCATCGTTAGTCCTGGCAGCGCCATTAAAACCTCGCTGTGGCGGCGATTAATTTGAATTTATCAAGCAATCTCGATTGACAGTCGTTACATTTAATTGTACGAGTACATAATAGATTATGACAATATATATTTATCTACAAAATAGAGTGTTTGCCTAAATATGCAGGCTATATTTTTAGAACTCAATTTAATGTGGTATTCCATGTTACCGTGCATACATACCCACATTAATATAAGTATAATTTGATCCTCCCACCCACCCCTGTATAAGTATATTTTCAGCTCTCGAGCTGCTTATTATTTTTAATGAATTTATTATTATTATTATTATTATTATTATTATTATTATTATTATTATTATTATTATTATTATTATTATTATTATTATTGTTGTTGTTGTTGTTGTTGTTGTTGTTGTTGTTATATTATTATTATTACATAATAGTCTACATAACATTGTATTTACCTTAGAACTACAATATTGGTCTAGAAGTAGATATACGGGATTCACAAACCCAGTTAATCACAAGTTTAATGCTATTAAAGTGTGAAGAAAATCAATGCTATACATCACTGAAATACTTGAATCCCCTTACTTTTTAAATGTTCAGTTCTCTGATATGAGAATCCTGTCTTCGTGTGTGTGTGTGTGTGTGTGTGTGTTTCATTCACTTACGATCATCTGTTGGTCACTCTGCCAATCGTTACCCTATATGACCGGATAAGATTATAAGACATCAAAACGTTAAATTTAAGGATGCGGGCCCAAGGACATTACCCCTGGCTCAACCATTCACTGTAGTGCTTTCATATATTTCATATATTTATGACCTGCGTGGGTGCCAAGATCCTTCATCTAAATCCAGACTTTCTTTGGAAGATCAGCAGACTGACACTGGGGATCTTAGTGGTTTTCATTTCTTTCTCAGGAAGCCAAGCACGTCTTGGATGAAGATGAAAGGTTTTAATTGTATATATAGAAAGATAGATTGTCTTGAGTAGTATAAAAAAAAAAAAGTGGACAGCCAGAGATTTCTGAAGTAAAATCTCTTATAGTAATAAAAAAAATATATATAAGCATGATTATTCGCACCAAGAAATTACGCCGTTGATTATCAATAGTAAAACCACAAAAAAAAAAAAAAAAAAAAAAAAGTCTTAAAACTGTACTACGAAGTTAACCCTAAAGTGCTCAATCTGACGAATTCGTCAAGCAGCTTCCCGTGCTATTTGCGGCTTCTCCAAAATTTTTCATTTCCGTGTCCCCGGTCTGACGAATTTGGTAGGCTTCCCGCCAACCTACGGAAATCGCGCATGCTGATTGGCTGCCTGTCAGCTGTGTCCAGCTGACTCGTGTGTAAACATTGCACGTGACCTGAAGTGACCTCCTTTTTTCAGCCATGGATGAAGTATCAGGTAAGATAAATCTATGATTATATTATATGTTATAGTTAAGTAATTATAGATAATACTGATTGATATGTCATCTATATTAGTTACAGAATATAGGTAAAACAGGTCCTTGAATATCTGATTCAGATTCGTCATATACGGCACGGTACAGCCGATCATGATTCCACCACGTTCGTATCATTATCTGAATATTTTCTTTTCTTTTTCTTCATTTTCATGAAATATGAATAGTATATAATGATTTTAAAATATACAATATTTTAATATTTCATAATATAATAATCTAGAAAGTGCATTAGGCTATTTATGCACAGTAGAATGTAGTCTAGCATACGTTTATATACTTGCAATTATATTAATTATTATTATCATTATTATTATTATTATTATTATTATTATTATTATTATTATTATTATTATTATTATTACTACTACTATTATTATTATTATTGTTATTATTATTATTATTATTATTATTATTATTATTATTATTATTATTATTATTATTGTTCAAACATTTAGACAAGTTGAAAGGGGAGGTGGGAGGAAAACACAGGTGTATGGAGTTGTGTTTTCCTCCCACCACCCTCTCCATTATTATTATTATTAGTTATAGTTATTATTATTATTATTATTATTATTATTATTATTATTATTATTATTATTATTATTATTATTATTATTATTATCAATGTACAGTAAAATGTTGCCTAGCCAAAATTTAAATAGAAAGAAAGAGATAGATGCTTATAAATCAGGATCGTTATTATTATTATTATTATTATTATTATTATTATTATTATTATCATTATTATTATTATTAGTGTTGTTGTTTTCCAGGTGTCAATCCAGGACAATTTTATGCACGAGCGGTCACCCCGCAATGCTTGTAGGAACATTTCCAGAATTATGCCCATTTAACACGCAGTTGAGAGTGATGGGTCGTCAGATTCTGATGAAGATGATATATATGTGCTGGAAATACCTGAGCTTACTATTTATGGGGATAAAAAGAAAAAAATGGTCATCTAATAAAATAAACACTATTTCTGTCTATATGTCTCTCCATCTCTCATTTTCTTTTTCTTTTTCTTTTAGGAGAGGAAGCCCTTGACAGCCTCTTTCATCATGCTGGCTCTGTTGAAGCAGAATCTACTGGTGTCATATATGAAGAGAACTTCAAGTTCCTCATGAAGATCTGGAGGTCATTGGTCATTCTGAAAATGTAGGAACTTCCCAAGAAATACTGCTGCTGTGTCTAAATCTAGTAAAGCTAGGCGAACTCTGTGGACAAAATCAGGGATGGATAGTCAGCCAAATCCAGTTACTTCCTTTGTTACTGAATCATGTAGTCACGGTAGAGGAGGTAGTATCAACTCCTATTTGGTATTTTAGACAGTTGTTGACCTCAGAATTTCTCAATGAAATGGTTCATCAATTAAACTTATATGCCCTACAAAAAAATAAATAAATAAAGTGAATAAACATCTAGGTCTCACTAGAAACGAACTTGAACATTAGCTGGGATTAATCTTCCACTTCACAGTCACCAGAATTCCTAAAACACGAATGCATTGGTCAGGAAATCTCTTTGGAAGGTATGGTGACATGACAGCTAGTATCATGAGTAGAGACAGGTGGGAGTTCATAAAATCATGCCTTCACTTAGAGACAATAATGACCAAGTAAATAATGACAAACTTATCAAAGTTAGGCCCGTGGTTGACTACCTGCGGAAGAAGTTCCAAGAGATTCCAAAACAGCAGAAACTCTGTGTTGACGAACAAATGGTGCCTTTCAAGGGAATTCACTCTATGAAACAGTACTTTCCTGTGAAGCCCAAAAAATGGAGTTTCAAATTCTTTGTCCTAGCTGACTCTGGGGAAATTATCTTTGATTTCATCCCATACACAGGGAAAATCCCTCCAGTTAGTTAAGATGACATATCTGATCTCGGACCATCTTCAAATATTGTATTGTATTTTGCTAAGAACATACCACATGATCGAAATCACTTACTCTTCTCTGACAATTGGTTCACTTCTATCCCTCTGATAAAATATTTAGTTGAGAAGGGTATATGGTCTTGTGGGACGGTACGACCAGACAGACCTCCCGGACTGAAATTGTCTGATGACATTGAGATGAAAAAAAAAAAAAAAAAGGGGAGAGGCACATGAGAAGAATGGAAGTCTGTTGGTGAAGACAACACTTTTTACTGTTGTAAAATGGTTTGACAATAAGGGAGTTACCCTGATATTCTCATTTGATGAAACAAAACCAGTAGATGATGCGACTTGCTTTGACGGTCAACAAAAGATATATAGATCACCCGTTCCTTCATGGTAAAAACATACAATGAAAACATGAGAGGGATTGACTTCGCAGATTGTCTATTATCCTTGTACAGAATTTCAATAGGATTACACAAGTATTACCACAGGCTGATATTTCACATACATGTTAGACATGATAATGAATAATGCATGGTTGTTGTACAGAAGTGTTTATGAAGAGAAGGGAATAACCACTGAGAAAAGGCACACTTTACTCTCATTCAGGATGTTTGTATCAGAGTCCCTTACTAAAGAGGGGAAGGATGTCACTAGTCAGGTAAAAAGGGGTAGGACATCTCTGACTGAACGACATGAGGAGCCATCCAAAAAGAGAGCATCAAATCAGGTATGACCAAGACATCCTGTACGTTTTGATGAAGTTGGTCACTGGCCAGAAGGAAGAAATTCTAGAAACTTCTGCAAAAACATGGGCTGCACACACAGGACGAATGTTGCTTGCTTGAAGTGTAATGTAAATTTGTGTCTGAATAACAGAAATAACTGCTTTTTAGCTTTTCAAAAGAATAAAATGGAGTGTGAATGTGCTGAAAAAAGTTTGCAATGGACACATAATGAAGGAATTTAAGATAGGTAAACATTATTAAAAAAATATATATATATTTTTTTTTTACAATCAAAAAGAATGTTTCTTTTGTATGGAAACTCAAATGAATAAAGAACGAGTTGTAATTCCCATGAGTAATCACAGTTATAAAAAAATAAATAAATGAATGAATTAATTAATAATAATAATAATAATAATAATAATAATAATAATAATAATAATAATAATAATAATAATAATAATAATTAAAAAGTAAATATTTTTAATTTTTAAAATTGGTCACACCATGCCTATTATGACGAATTAGTCAGGTATATATATATATATATATATATATATATATATATATATATATATATATATATATATATATATATATATATATATATATATATATATATATATATTATAACTTATAGGTGTAGAAGTTAGAAAAGCATCTTAGGTTAATTACTGTGGTCAAAGGACCACGATTTTCTTTTTTTCTTTTTTTTTTTTTTTTTGTGTAAAAATTTATTCAGGCCATAAAGGGTGATATATCTGTAGCTCTGAAAACATTTTCTGGGACAGCCGTGAGCTAATTGTCTTATTATACACAGTAAAATGGGCATACTGTTGTTTTCATTGCCATTTTGAATGTATTAGTCGTGACACAGGGGCTGTTTAGAAAGTTCGCCTTGTTTCATATCAAGATATCAAGTTTATCAGGGAAAAAAAGTAATTTGGCGTTATCATGAAATTATATAATGTCTTGGAAACTTCCTGTCTAACATACTTCTCTTGATTTTTGCATGTAAAGGGCAGGGAATTTAAAACCGGAAGGTGTTACATATGAAACACAGAGCTTAAAATTCTTAAAATGCCTGACGCAAGAGAGAATCTCCATTAAGCAAAAACACAATGGCGGTTACCTCAATTTATACACTAGTTGTATTTTGCCAAGTAATATTACCAAATACTTTAAACAGTGCGGGAGCTACATGAAGCTTACCCGGACTGATAAGAACGTGTCTCTTTGTACATTCATTAGATCACACTACATATAGTAAACACCATCGTCAGTCGCGGACAAGTGCGCCCAAGATAGATTCCTTTCAATGGCTTCCTTGTCGGGCTGCTAAAAGAGTAATGGAATTCTGAAAAATATATAATAAAAGGTTACATTCTCCTCCTTCTCTATACGACAGTAAAATAAAAGTGTTTCTGCCTGTAAAAAAAAAATGCTATTTTTTT
This sequence comes from Scylla paramamosain, assembly GCF_035594125.1. Classification (NCBI taxonomy): domain Eukaryota; kingdom Metazoa; phylum Arthropoda; class Malacostraca; order Decapoda; family Portunidae; genus Scylla; species Scylla paramamosain. Next base: position 18,701,567 of record NC_087165.1, read on the forward strand.
TTCTTTTTTCCAGCGAGACATGTAAGGCTCTTAATATCTTATTTAATTCACATGAACTTAAGGGAACAAGAACAGAGAAAACTTAAAATCCAAAATTTCTCCACACACCTGACTGGTGGGCAATACTGCCTGCTAAAATCCCAATTTCAATTATTCCTCCCCTCCCAGGCCAAAAGAAACGGTGAGGTGGTCCACAGACCGTCGCTCACATTCTGATACCACGATATCATAGTCATATGGGAAATCCCTCCCCCTTCCCCCCAAAATGCCACAGGTAAGCAGTATGGTCTACTGACTGGCCATCAGCATTAACCTATCCGCCATCATACGTCCCTTGATGACAGACGAACCTGGTCCCAGACACTCGACCGCCAAATGCACACTAGCCTTTACAAGGCGTTACTTCCCTTAACACTACCCCTTAACATGGTCCAGAGAAACGCACTCGTCTAAAACATTACATTCTACAGAATCTGAAGTGTTAGAGGTGGCGTCACCAGGGCAGGCGGGGGAGGCTTCCTCTCTCAACACCCCCCTCTGAGGGACACCAACACATACATACCATTATTTCACTTATAATTACTTTATCACGCTTCACTTCACCCTCAAATTATTGTCACTGTCTTCCCTAATATATATATATATATATATATATATATATATATATATATATATATATATATATATATATATATATATATATATATATATATATATATAGATAGATAGATAGATAGATAGATAGATAGATAGATAGATAGATAGATAGATAGATAGATAGATAGATAGTCAAACACTGTTTTAATTCTAAATTCGAGGCATTTTACCTGCAAAAAATCAGAGGAGGAGTTTGGGGTGGCGTCACTAGGGCAGGCGGTGGAGGCTTTGCCCGCCCGCGGCACGCCAGCTCGTCCCCTCGCCGTCTCGCTTGCAAGTTGCCTCAATAACATTTAATTCCCTCTCCCTTGCTATGCAACTTTAAGATCTATTATCCCATTAGTGAAACCAATCAAGGAATGTGGAAAAATTTAGTAGAATTTAATTCCCTGGTTTGTTTTTAATAATTTCCCTATTGAGTGATTGATGTTTTGTGTTCCCGCCTAGTCAAGTTGAGACATTAGTTTTGTACTCCTTACCGAAATGAACTATTAGATATACGCATCAGCGTGTCATTTAAAACACAATGAGAAGACACGGAGGGCGGCATTACAGTAGTAGTAGTAGTAGCAGGAGTAAAGACAGAATGTTTGTTAGATTATCACTAGAATCATGAAAACAGCCTTGATAACCACAAAATACCTCCCACTAAAGCGCGTGAAATGTACTAAGAAATAGGACAAGATGTTTAGAACCACAGTCTCAAGTTTCTTCTTGATGTAGCTGTCAGGCCCTGCAGCTATGCGGGTGATGAGTGATGTATGCTCTCCATCATGGCGGATTCCCACGTCTCACCAAATTTTATCACCAGACGCATAACTCGGTACCTCTAACCTCACCCGACACGATTTTCCTTAGCCATCCACTTTTCATCTTTAGCCTCAACAGCCTCCTATCTCACTAATAAGTTCCTTCACTGTAAGAAAGACATTTAATGAAGTGCGGAACACCGGTTTAACAAGTACTTTATCAAATCACAAATCAAAGTGATCACGATATTTAAATATGTTTGAATATTTCTCAAAACTTGACTAGTGATAAAGTATAATGGACTGGTAACAGTGTCTATATTTGTGCCTGAACTAATTTCTTTTACACAAATAACGTGTCTAAAAATTCATGTTGTCCAAGCCTACTCAGTAACTGAATTATTAACTAAACTAAAAACCATATTAGACTTATTAATAATCTATTATCCAAATTTGCATAACTAATGACGTCGAGAGAGAGAGGGAGAGAGAGAGAGAGAGTGTGTGTGTGTGTGTGTGTGTGTGTGTGTGTGTGTGTG
>NC_087165.1:18706011-18721011 GCF_035594125.1 Scylla paramamosain
AAACAGGGCATCTGTTGACCATGTGAATGTTATGTGAGCACATTTGTTTGCAAAAGCGCTGGTAAAGTTAATATGAGGGTCTTGGATTGAGTTCAATAAGAGGGTTGGGCTAAGATTCATCAATATACCCACCTGAAACTAGCAAAAGTTACGCGACATAAAAGTGCATTGAAGGAGGAAAACATGAAGATACACAAGATGCAAACATTGGAAAGGTAAATGCACAATATTATATTTTATCAGTGTTTATGTTTTAGGATGCCAGACAGCATTGCGGACGTTGGCTTAGCCTGATTTTCAGCTTGTTCAGCTGATCTTCACTCAAGCTGTACAAAATATTGTGTGTGGCTGTGGATGAAGCTTGTTGAATGGAGGGACGCTTAAAGCAAATCTTTACAGACTTGCTAGTTGCTTTCTATGCAACAGACGCAGCATCAGCATTTTCCGAGTCTTATTTCAGACTCCACATTTACGCGGGCGTCTGATGAGAGGGTTGCAGAGAATACCACGCGTTCTTCTCGATATTAAAGCCAGAGAAGGATAAAAAAAAAAAAAAAAAGTGAGATAGGGAGGGATTCTCCGCGCCATCCATGCAAATCACAGCGATAAGAACACAACGTTACCCCTTCCTCTGCCGCTCCTAAGGGGGGGAACAGCCCCTGCCAATGTGAACTAGTAGGTTGGGACGAGGCCATTTGTTTTCAGTGGGGTTTTACCTGGTGCAAATGTCATTTGTACAAATTGGCAGCATGATTATGATCATAGAAAGTTGTTCTTACTATCATAATAAAATTCATATAGTGAGCTTGTAAAATAATATTCAGGTTTTCATTATATGTATAGTGTTAACGAGATATATAAATACAAGTATGAATTTATGACTCTGTACTTATTATTTGCGTTCTCTGACTAAATGAAACCGTGAAGCTGTTTCCAAGTAATCCATCCATGACGTAATTCAAGTTCAAAGGAACTCTTGAACAAGTATATTAAGAACCCGACTTCCAGGTCGAAGGTAACTAATATATATATATATATATATATATATATATATATATATATATATATATATATATATATATATATATATATATATATATATATATATATATATATATATATATATATATATATATATATATATATATATATATATATATATTCATTTATGAACATACATACATACATAAAAGCAACGATCGACTTCTACATTTAATTGCAAGAAATAAATCAGCTTTTATAGTAAATGAGTACAGGACTTTGGAAACTGATTAACAGCTATTGGCAGATATTTATTTTGTATGTCTAAAAAAAAAAAAAAAGGAAAGGAAACTAGACGAAGGAATTTCACGACATTTTTATATTACACAGTGATGAATTAATTGCATGCAATCGCCAGATTTTATTACATTTGTGGTAATATTTAAATAATCCGTGTTATTGGTATCGCTGTGTACATTGATACTAACAGACACCTTCATGTTAGCCATCAGTATTTAAATTAAAGGCATGATTGTCATTATAAAGTACAAAACATACGTGATTATGACATTCACATGTTGCGTTAAGACTCCATATTAGAGGACGTATCTGAATATAACCTAATAAAGCAACTATCTGTATCTGTATATCTATACATCTATTTGTGTCTATATCTATCTATGTGCGTATATATATATATATATATATATATATATATATATATATATATATATATATATATATATATATATATATATATATATATATATATATATACACACACATAATTATTTAAGAAAACAAAATAAATAAAGCAAGAAAACTTAACGCATCTTTGTGCAGCTGTGTGCAGTTAGGAAGATCAGTGGAGCAGTTATCGTGAAAATAAGGGTAGAAGATAACGAGAGATGGAACATTGCGGCGATGAGGGAGAAGCTGAAGACAGTCAGTCACTACCACGTCGTATCAAGACTGATATTCCCAGGTAACTGGAAAATTACAAAGTGAAACAGCGCAGCCTGGTTATCAGTGTGGCGAGGAAAATGACATTTTTGAGACATATGTAAATACATATTAATCTTTGAGGTGTAATTTATATTATTAGAATGCTTTATCTGAGACATCTTTCTTCTCTTATGAACGAGCTAAACACAAGTACGCATTACCGTTGATATCAGAACTAAAGGATAAAGATTCCGATTCAGGTTAGGGTGTGTTACTTCACTGCTGCGAAACATGAACACTAAAATCGATCAGAAGAAGTACAGTTTATGTCACATCTAGCATCAAGTGGCTTAACAAAAACATGAATCAATCGCCTGTAGCACTGAATTACGGCACGTTACCTGCATGACGCTGATCCTGTAAAATTATAAAATTCATGTTATTTAATGTACAAGACAAGAAGTGAAAGAGGCCAAAAAGACCAACTAGACAAAAAGAGTTGATCGATCCTGCTAAGAAGTATTCAGAATGGGAGGTGCTGTGGTATGTGAGGTGAGTTTACTTGCATGGAAAGTGAGACTGATGATTTATTATGTCTTAATTATACACACGCCATTAGAATTTATAATACTCTTGCTGCTGCCATTATTTTTATCAAGAAAAGAATTTGTAATGAAGACAACGGCAGATAATATAAGCATTAGACGAGCTGATAAGTGCGGCAGTCGTGTGCGTCCCTTACCTTTAAAGTCAGGCGCTCAAAAAGTCCGTTCCAGGAAATAAAGTTGCCAAGAATCACTCTGAATTGGTTGTGCTGATGAGAGAGCGAGGATTCGAGGCTTTTGACCCCAAAAATTTGAGAGCGTTGTTTCCAAAGTTCGGAGTCGGCTTTTCAACTGCAGTTTATTCCACTTCGGAAAAGTTGCGCCTCATTTACCCCAACTATTGACAAGTTAACTGTGTGTGTGTGTGTGTGTGTGTGTGTGTGTGTGTGTGTATGTATGTGTGTGTGTGTGTCCTTCTGGGTATCTGTCTTTCTGCTCTACAAAAGTCTCAGTGTGGCTGCCTTTGCAGATAATAATTAACAAACTAAAATGTTCTTTATAATGATAGTGATGATAATTATGGTGATGATGATGATGATGATGATGATGATGATAATGATGGTGATGATGATGATGATGATATTATTATTATCAATAATAATAATAGAAAAAAAAATTACTAATAGATATTGACTGTAGTTGAAATAGTAGTAGTAGTTGTTGTTGTTGTAGTAGGAAACACAGGAGTAGCAGTATCTTTTCCTGTCACGGAGCGAGTTAATGTAGCGAATGAAGAGTATTCGGTTCTCTTCCCTTAACCCGCAAGTACAGCAGACATATATTGAACCCCCTCTGTATACTGTGTTTCTGCCCCACGCTGTAGCCTTAACTCCCAGCCTTGCACGACACAGGGATGGCTGGTGGGTTTGCCATGTCTCTTTCCCCCAAAAAATATATAATTTAATCGTTAGAGATGAACGATGATAATGATGATAATAACGATAATATTAGTAATGATTCATTCAGTGATTACCTGATTAATTTATTTCATCATTATTAAACAATCCAAATGAGTCCAGATGTTTACCATTTTATTATTGACAATAGAATATAGTAAAGTGAAGCTACGAATCCTAAGGTGGTAAGATGTCTCGCTGCTTTACCTGCCGCCATCATTGCCGGTCCTTATATGCTGTGTTGACACATCACAACGAAAGAAGCATCTTAATTTGGTGAATGCAAAACGATAGCGCCGTTATAGGCGCTTCAAAAACAAATGTGGGAACATTCATCATGTACTTTCACCCCTATTCTGTCCACCTCTCTAATGCAAGAGTTAACCAGTATTCTCATTCAGCCCTTTCTCTGGTAAGCTCTGGAACCTTGCCTGCTTCTGTATTTCCACCTTCCTATGACTTGAATTCCCTCAAGAGAGAGGTTTCAAGACACTTTTCCTTCAATATTTTACTACCGCATCTCAGTGAGCTTTTTATTTATTTATTTTTCTATTTTTTAATTGGATTTTTGTTGCCCTTGGCCGGTGTCCCTCCTACATAAAATAAATAAATAAATAAACCGTTTAAATTTGTTTGAGATGTAAATTTTACCTTATTTTATGCTTCTTTGTGAAGCTTTTTTCTTGCACCAACCTTCCCAATAAAACTACTGGCTGACCTGCACAACTGAAAGATTTTTTCTTATTTTTGCCACTACCGGAACAGACATCTTTAACGATAAGTAAGTAGTATCGGTACCAACGCATTCGCCATATGAGATGACGTATATTCAATATGGTGCACTTGCGCCTATTAAAATACATCAAATACCAATGTCAAATGTCACGTATGCCTTCAGCGACAAGTCAGTGGTGAACATTTTACAGCAGTGTGTGTGTGTGTGTGTGTGTGTGTGTGTGTGTGATTAATTATGTAAGGGTTCTTTCACACTAAGAACAGTTACATTACATATTACATATAATGAATGCATCACGATATTTATAAATAATCAAGGTAAGCCCCTCAAGCTGTGTGCTTGTGACCGTATGGGTTTATATTGTAAGAAATGGTATTCCCTATGTCTTGTCTGTGAGCCTGCGTTTGCTGCTGTATCACCCTGTCCGCCGAAGGGGAAAAATCTGCCGGTATTAGCAAGCATTTCATGAGTTGCCTTGTGGGGGACGAGCGCCAGGCGGAAAGCTGGTTGGCATCCGGGGAAGATGAGGTCATGGTGTTGAGATGTTGTGGCTGGCCTCATCAGAAGAATTTCACGGAATGAGAGATTGGTAAGACGCTTGTGAGAAGCCAACTGTGTGCTGCCCAAGGTGGTGAGAACTGAAGTGGCTAGTCAGTAGTTTTGCGTATGTAGGGGGATGCTGAGGCTCATAATGATGTGTTGCATTTTGCAGCCTTGTTGATGTAAAGAGCTTCATTTAGCAGGCGAGTGAAGAGGCTGACGGGTGTGAAGGTCACCATTCACCGTCTGGGTGTGTGAAAAGAACTCAACTAGTGAACAGATGATAGGGAGACAATTGTTTTTATATGTACCAGAAGGGAAAGGTAGTCATGTTATTTGGTGTTCATTTGTAATATTAGACAGTTATTTGGAGAGGTGATGGTCTATATGTAGTGTGAACTTACCTGTGTATTTATTGGTTATGTACTTATCATGAAGTGCTTTTACTGTTCCTGACGGGATATTATTTGTGGTGATTATTATGCTGTATTATATTTATCGCTTTTATTTCTTTTTTTCTTTTTTTCTTTCTATCCGTGGTATGATATCCCTGTGGTTTTGCTTGTAATATTTGTGCAGTGATTTACAGCACTTTATGTCGCATATTAATGTCGTAAGGTTAATAATAGACGATTTATTTACAAAGACAGCAATTAGGTAAAAAAAAAAAAAAAAAAGTAAAAATAAAAAAAAAGAGAGAAAAGAAAAGAAAAGGGAACAAATTACAGGTAGGCAAGTAAAACAATGTAACCTTTACAAAAACACTATTTACAGGGATTGATTTTACTACTATAAGAATGGAGCAATTTTTTTGTCTGTCAGTGCGTGACCGGGTGGAGAGTACCTCGTATTGATCTGTGGTTTGTTCAGAGACGTTTTTCGAAACTTTACATTGCTAGATATGGTGATATTGGAAGTGGGATTTACAAGAGAAGGAATAAACTAAGTATTTATATACTTATTTTTATTTATTTTTTTTCGTGGAATGGAGAACAAGGAGGAATAAAATCCTATATCAAACTGATTGCATAAGACGACGGCTTGGATTATACTGATGAGTTATAACACTCATCTTTGGTTTCTTCTTTATTTATAGTATATACAGAGTTATGGCATGTATACAGATATGAAGGAAGCTCGCGACGCCTATTGTCAGGTGAATTGCTCTCTTGACCTCTGACATGGGTCAGAGGTCAAGAGGTATGGATTACATCTAACTCCTAGTTATCGTTTATCCGCTCCCGTGGATCCGGTAATTAGTATTTTTATGAAATGGGCGTTACAATTTAAGGGAACTGTCTACTTGGATGCTTGGCCAACACTTCCTGCTATATTGACATAATGTCGATATAGTGGGATAGAGTGTCATCATCGTTGTGTAATAGGACACAAAATTATTTTGCAGTTACGCAAGGAAAAGAAGAAGAAAAAAAAAAGCGCTTGGACACTTGGACACAGCAGATGGACAAGAGTGGATGACTGGAGACAGTAAGGCTCGGGTGAAGTGATGTCTTTCAGCCGAGGGGCTGACCCAGAATAACATGGTTAAGAAGTTTCCGCAGGACAAATGAGGGACGACTGGCCGCGCTCCGCCTCACGAACGGGACACTGGAAAGAAGAAATAAATAAATAAAAATACGTTAATAGAATTAAACAAAAGAAAGAAAAATGAATATTTAATAGTAAAAAAAAAAGTATATAGGTATGAGAAAATTGTTTGTGACCCAACCGGATATCTGTGACGGGAATACACAAAAAGAAAAAATCTGAGTATTCTGTCTGTCATTTTGCAAAACGCATCGCTAATCAGTTTTATAATAACTTTGTGATCCTAAATGAAATAAGTAAATTTTAGTGTCGCTTAGATACATTACACCAACGTAAATCATCACTGGATCCAATCAAGGTCATCCTACGTACATACATGCATAGCCTACATAACTCGTAATTGCTGGAACTTAAGGTATCCGGATTCCTGCCATAGTCGTCTACGACAGGACTCTCAAGTGATGTCCCCTTATAGCGGGCTTGGAAGCGTGATTGATGGTTCGATGGTCGTCGGCTTCCTGGACCAAGCACTCCTCTTTATCCGTGATGGAAGAGGCCCATCCTGCCATCCATGGCTCAAACCAAGCTTTTCCACGTGTTTGTCGTCCGTGGCGTCCAATAGATTCTATGCATCCCTTCATCTGGGAGTTAAGTTCACCTTGAACTAGCAGTAGTCTACTTTCAATGGACAACATGCTCTTTTGGTTGAGGAGTGGAGGAAATTAATAGTTCAGCGTGGCCGCGCTAGACTGAGCTTCCAGAAGCAACGCCTACTCTGTAGCCTGTATAATGCAGAGCCTTTACCTGAAATGCACTACCGGCATTCCCTAAAATCGATATCAGGATTTATGGTGCGTCCTAGTTTTGCAAATTCGTTTTCTCTCTCTCTCTCTCTCTCTCTCTCTCTCTCTCTCTCTCTCTCTCTCTCTCTCTCTCTCTCTCTCTCTGTTGTTTGGTTCGTTGCATTTTATCATACAGTTTTCTGATATAATAGTCTGTCACACCAAAAGATATGTAGGAAATATTTGTATTTTCCAAAGCGTTCTTCCGTTAATAATAATAATTAAAAAAATAGCCAAGATAACACCGTTCACCATCCAAGAGGATACTACGGAAATCATGGAGCACTCATGCATCACTTTCGCTCATCGGCCGAAATTGCTCTTCACACTTACTTTACAGGAAACATACCTTGCAGCATACGTGAATGCAAGCCAATGCCTAGAGCTCATAGTTACAAATAGAACATTCCACACAACCACTCGGGAGCCAGTGTACGAATATAGATAAGTTATCAGGACGCTTGTCAGTATGCTTGTCAGGACCCCTCTGTCACCAGTGACTGAGCTTCAAAGAAATTTAATCCGCTCATATTTGAGATGCATTTATTTCTGTATAAATTACTATGTGATTGTGCTGCTTTATCATCATTAAGACTCAAGTAATGAGAGCAAGGATTGATTAAATGAGAACTTAACCTACAGCGGACTCGTCGCAGTCATTAATATGAAATTTATTGCGTGCAGCAATTAACGCTCCGAATGATTTGTGTGGCGGCGGTGATGGCGCCAGATTGGAGACTAATTAAGTAGTGACGTTACTTATTATTTTTATGTTGAAAATTCAGTCTGATTTGCATTTTACAATACGTAATTGTAGCTTTGTATATTGAACATTTGCTGCCAGTTATTAAAAACGCCTTTGTATGTATATTAAATATTCTCATAAAAATAACAAGTAAATGTTATTCATATATATATATATATATATATATATATATATATATATATATATATATATATATATATATATATATATATATATATATATATGTGTGTGTGTGTGTGTGTGTGTGTGTGTGTGTGTGTGTGTACACACACACACACACACACACACACACACACAAGTTATCGCGGGCTTACAACATAGAGCTCACCTGGATCACAGTTCTCGTACTTTTGACAAAACCTACGATAGGCTTAAGCCAGTAGCTCGGCTGAGGCTTTTTTGCTTAGTATGTGTGGTGCTACCAGTTAAGAATTTACATACCAAATCCCATATCGCTCGTTCAAAGCCGGTCGTGGAGGCGAGAAGCCGTGGGCTATGAGCCGCTTCAAGCAGTTATTCTGTTCGCACTCGCTGCCTTCACACTAGTGACGAGGGTTTATTTACCAAGGAAATATTGCTGTATTACTCGTTGCCTATGAGATGAATGTTCTACCCTGTTTTTTTTTTTTTTTTTTTTGTCAGTAGATTAAGCAAATTTTCTGAAAAAAAACTGGTGTTTTCACTGTGTGTGTGTGTGTGTGTGTGTGTGTGTGTGTGTGTGTGTGTGTGTGTGTGTGTGTGTGTGTGTGTTTACACGCACGCAATAATAATGATAATATGTGGAGAGAGAGAGAGAGAGAGAGAGAGAGAGAGAGAGAGAGAGAGAGAGAGAGAGAGAGAGAGAGGACGACGAAGACACTAAAGTGGCCATTACACATACAAACAAAATCCCTGAGTGCTGAATAGAAGATAATACAGAATTTCAATTTGCTCACTTGTAACATATGTGCCGGCAGGAAGAGCGATGGGAGAATGTGCAGCATTTATATCCGTTCCACTCGGCTTTTAGTGAACCATAAAGCGGCTAATGGATCTCGTGCATATTGCATTGTCGTGACCAAAACCTCCGGGCGAAGGAGCTTAAGTTAACACAGAAAAACACAAAGTCTGATCTATTCAAACGTATTATTTTCGCTGGAAAAAAAAAAAAAAAAAAAAAACGTGCATTTCATGATACTTGTCATTGTTTTCAGTATTCATTTATTTTGTTTTTTTGGTATATTATTCACTTTTTAGATTTTTTTTCTTGGTTTATTTGTTTATTGGTGCTGTCAATCTCCCAAGCAGTTATGGTGATTGCTGCCTTAATTTACTTGGTGAAATGTCAACTGCTCCCAGGCTCCGCTAAACATCTCTCTACCCTTGTGAATTTGACATGGTGTACTTTCTTAATTCACATTGACAGTCAACTTGGAAAAGAGATACGCCTTATCCTTCCCGCAACATATTTGAGTCCATAAAAATCTTCAGAACTTCTAACCGTAGCGTAAAATTTTATACAATCAAGACTTGTATGACTTTTGAGAGGGGAATATTCTAGACATATATCCAGGGCTCAGTGTGTACCCAAGGTCAGGAGTGATAACATACCGGGTGATACTGGGAGAGAATGATGTGCCTTTCCTCGGGACACAAATTCCTATATTAAGTACAATAATTATCCTTTTCATTCTTTGCCGGACGGTTATTCAAGGCTATCTTTTCTATTTCCGCGATTACTATATTTTAACGAAATACGTAGTTTCCAGCGCCACATGACTACTGTAGTGCCAAAATCAATCAGTCGCTCAGTCAAGCAGTCAATCTGATTTGTAGAAAACCCCAAGCCACACGAATATTTTGCCAGGGACGGGTATTTTTACATTTTTATGTGATTTTGTATCTGGCCTCGCATTGGACTGGTTGGTGTGTGCAGGTTGTACAGAGACACTCCATAGCAGCAGGGTGAGTGGGGAGTTTTGGAACTTTGGAAGCCGTGGAAGGTGTTTGAAGCGAGGAGGGATGGCGTGTGGAACTATCAGTGTTAATGTGTTTGGAGGGTGTATTTCACTGAACGTTACTTAATAATGGGGTACTGAGGCATTTTCTCTCAATGTAAAATTAAGAGGCAAAAAAGTACACAAGTCTAGGAATCTCGTTCGGCGCTTCGGTTACACCAATAACCTGATTTTTTTTTTCACAATACGAAGAATAATAAGAATTATAATAATAATAATAATAATAAGAAGAAGAAGAAGAAGAATAGCAATAGTAATAACAAAGATAACCGAACCGTCTTAATCTCCTGGAAGAAAAAGCCAGTTGGAGCAAAAGGGTTGCCATGGTAACCTGACGTCACACGTTACCACTCTATTGACTTCATTGAGTGTGGACTCGACCAGCGATGCTGACACTCGTATTGACAGCTGCCTTGTTTTCTTCTCTCTCTTGTGTCTACATATATCCACATGACGCTGAAAAGTACCAAGCACGTAGTACGTTTATATCCACAGCAGTTCCGAAAACAAATGTGTAACTATCGTGCAACTGTAGCGCACACCATTTCTGATGAGTGCATGAATACATTATTCAAAGAGGACTGCTATTAAAAGGTGCACTGTTTAATAATGTGGTTGATATTGAGTTAAACAGTGTGAGTAGTTTGTTGTTTATGAATAATTTTTACTCGAAAATAGAGACACTGGCCTTTGTGGAATTGCCTTAGAGCCACGTGACCTTATTGTGCCGGCTTCGTGAAACCAATCAATTCGTCAGTCCGTATTCATTGGTGTGGGCGCCTATAGAGGAAAATTATACTCGCGCACACACACACACACACACACACACACACACACACACACACACACACACACACACACACATCGAGAGAGAGAGAGAGAGAGAGAGAGAGAGTGTGTGTGTGTGTTTGTGTGTGTGTGTGTGTGTGTGTGTGTGTGTGTGTGTGTGTGTGTGTGTGTGTGTGTGTCACCACCACCATCATCATCATCATCATCATCACCATGTCGTCGTCAGCCATGATCTCCTTCCATCACTACAGAGGTCAAGGAGTAATTTTATACTATTGTCTTCCATCTCTTCAGACGCATTTACTTTTATTTTTTTTTTTATTGGTTAGTGTCGTCACTGTAAATAATGCACTAGCAATTGATTAATTATTTATAAGAATATCCCCATTTTGTTATGAAACAAGGGAAATCCTAATGCTGTGTTTAATGTCTTGAGACTCACCCTTATATACATATATATATATATATATATATATATATATATATATATATATATATATATATATATATATATATATATATATATATATATATATATATATATATATATATATATATATATATATATATATATATTCTTGCAGGCTTAAGAGATTGAAGGCTATAGCACATTCTCCTTTATTTATTTATTTATTTTTTTATATATAAATAAAGGGGAATATGCTACAGCCTTCAATCTCGTATGTCTACATGAAAATATTCTGCCAGGCTACACAAGCATATTATATATATATATATATATATATATATATATATATATATATATATATATATATATATATATATATATATATATATATATATATATATATATATATATATATATATATATATATATGTTTTTGTTTCGATGGTGTTGCGCCACCACTGTATCGAGTTTAATTGTCCACCACTGTATCAATTTGATGTCCACCTTTGTTCTAGATTGTTACCCACCAGTGTTTCTGAGTTGATGCGCCACTTGTGTATCAGATATGATTTGTCACCTCTGTTGAACGTTCTGGAGTTGATGATTGATGATGCTTGTTACTTGCCCAGTCGATGAGGACGCTTGGAGTGTTGGTAGCGTGGGTGACCGGAGTGAGGCTGTGATTCTGGAAGCTTGGAGGTCGTGGGTAGTTAGTTGATATGTTGATATGTGTGCGAGTAATAGACACGATGATGAGAGTTCTTAATTTAATAACAGGAAGATAGTTTGTACACACTGGATTCGAGACGAATTGTAGCGTGACGATTGATTGTACTCTCTCTCTCTCTCTCTCTCTCTCTCTCTCTCTCTCTCTCTCTCTCTCTCTCTCTCTCTCTCTCTCTCTCTCTCTCTCTCTCTCTCTCTCTCTCTGAAGTGATATGATTTATAACTGAGCAGCGTCTCTCACGGCTGACTGTGATTGTGAGTGATGCTGAGTGAGAGACCAAGACTGACTGCTCGTGACTGGGTGACTGACTGACTGTGTCTGAACTCCCGAATGAACTGGAACTGAGAACTCGCTATATGTGTGCTGTATTGATCTGAGCTAAGTGGATCGCAGATAATTATCCATAAGGACTGGAAGTGGGTGTGAAATTCCCTTGAGGTAGAGAAGGAGGAGAAATGACCAAAAAGGAAGACGAACATATGTACGCAGGTGTTATCCCTAAGGACTGGAAGTAGGTATGAAATTCCCTTGAGAGGTGGAGAAAAGACTGGCTGGCCATTTTACACGTGGGATGAATATATGAAATAGTGATATATATATATATATATATATATATATATATATATATATATATATATATATATATATATATATATATATATATATATATATATATATATATATATATATATATATATATATATATATATATATATATATATATATACGAGGTGTGTCATTAAAGTTCCAGGACTGGTGCCACACAAGTTTTATTTCACATCCAGGCTACAAACTATAGGTTATCTCCTTCGAAGTAATCCCCCTGGCACCGCATGCACTTGTCCATCCTTCTCTGCCAGGCTTGCATGCACTGCTGGAAGGATTCTTGCGGGATGCTCCTCAGCTCCGTCGTCACGGCCTTTTTGATGTCGTCCGCATCATCAAAACGGGTCCCCTTCATGACCTCCTTGAGCTTGGGGAAGAGGAAGAAGTCGCACGGAGCGAGGTCAGGTGAGTAGGGCGGTTGCTCCAGCACGGCGATGTTCTTCTTGGCCAAGAACTCTCTGATGCTCAGGGCATTGTGAGCAGGCGCATTGTCGTGGTGAAGCAGCCACGAGTTGCCCTGCCACAACTCCCGCCTCTTCTCGCGCACTGCACGAAGCAGACGCCGCAGTACTTCTTTGTACACATGTTGGTTGACTGTCTGGCCCTGTGGCAAGAACTCGCAGTGGACGATGCCCCTCACATCGAAGAAAGCGATCAACATGACCTTGAAGCTGGACCTGGACTGCCTTGCTTTCTTCGGCCGTGGCGACGCCGGACTCTTCCATTGAAGGCTCTGGCGTTTGGTCTCCGGGTCGTACTCAAATACCCAGGACTCATCGCCGGTGATGACTCTCCTGAGCAAGTCTGGTTCAGTTTCCAGACGCTCGAGGATGTCCTGACACACCTGCATGCGTCGTCCCTTCTGGTCATCGTTCAGGAGTCTCGGCACCATCTTCGCACAGACTTTCCGCATGCCCAGATCTTCAGTGATAATCTTCCACACACTGTTGTGGTTCATGCCAAGCTCATCTGCGATCTTTCGAACAGTCAACCGACGATCGTCACGCACCATCTGCTTGACACGCTCAACATTGGCCTCATTCCTGCTCGTTGAGGGTCTTCCACTCCTGGGGTCATCTTCCACGTCCTCCCGGCCCTCTTTGAACCTCTTGCACCACTCAAAAACACGTGAGCGTGACATTGTCTCATCCCCGTACACTTTTTGCAGCATACCCAGTGCTTCTGACGGCGTTTTCCCCAACTGCACCAAAAACTTCAAGTTTGTTCGCTGTTCAGCGCTCATTGTTAAACGACCTGCAACAGAGGACATGATTTTAAAAGCACGTAAGAAAAAGATTAGTGACTGTAGAGGGTTGGGAGCGCAGTTGTATACTCCAGAAGGATTACTTTGAAGGGGAAATATGGTGGTTTGTGGCTTGGGTTTGAAATTCATCTTTTAGGACACCAGTCCTGGAACTTTAATGACACACCTCGTATATTGATACTGATACATATTTATCTATTTATTTATTTATATACGTATGTATACATGCACATTCTTAAGACATTACAATCACACAATTGTTGCAGGTTATTTTCTTATTTTCAGAGTGACTGAAAAGTTGTAAGGATAACGGTGGTGCAGCAGGAAAAATAAATGCTAATCAAGCATCAGCGACTTACCCTATCACCTGACAGCAACCCAGACGCCTGGCCGGCAGCAGTTTATGGTCGCTTAGGGCAGTAGGCACCTGATGAAACAATAATTATATCCAGTGAGGTCTTAAACACTGGATCAATGGATGCTGTGAACCTATCATTAAATCCAGCTGTGACCTGACTGAACGTGTCCCTTTGTGTCTCACAACACAAGGGGGCAGTCACAGCCTGCTCCCTAGAGACAACTCTGTCCCTTCACACAAAACTATAAACACCTAATTACACACACACACACACACACACACACACACACACACACACACACACACACACTTTTTTTTGTTTGTTTGTTTGTTTGTGTCTGTATCCAATTATCGCATAAGGCTGTGGGTGAACTAGTCTTTTCCCCGAGCTGAGTTGAGCGGTGATTGATGCAGTGATGGCTGCATTATTGGGAGTAATTAGTGGTAGTGATTTTTGTTGACCGTGACGAAGAGAAGAGGTAGGTGGTGGCAGGAATGATGAGCGGTAGCAGTGGGTGAGTGGTGTGTGCTAGTCGATGGTGGTGAGTGTGAGTGCTAGTGAGTGAGTGCTAGCTCTGAGTTGATAGTGACAAATACTTATGAATAGTGGTGGAGGTGACGGAAAATGGTAGATAGTAACATGTGTGATGGGTGGCAAGAAAAAACAGATTAAAAATTGCCCTCGAAAATCGTGAAATCATTTTGAATATATATATATATATATATATATATATATATATATATATATATATATATATATATATATATATATATATATATATATATATATATATATATATATGAGTATACTTTCTCCGGAAGACAACAGACGTGATGTACAATCGCTCAAAAAAAAATCCAGCCACAAGTGCCGCAAATCAAATTGACACAAGTGAGGAAGATATACTAAAAATATTAAGTGAGTGAGGATATGGCGCTATCCCTAGCTTAACTAAACCGAAGCGGTGTTCGAGATTTCATTTCAGATTGA